>NC_090740.1:104273388-104278388 GCF_036898095.1 Palaemon carinicauda | reverse complement strand
GACAATTTCATGAATGTCTTGGTTCGTATCTTCTTGATATTGTACAGTAAAACGTTTCCGAAGTTCTGTAAAAGAGAAATATGTATTAATATAGAAGCCTACTTTGAAAGAAAGTCTTGAACATATGCTAATATCATTCCTGCAAAAAATTACTGATTTTTACATAGGATAACTAGATTCATGATTACGCAGAAAAAAAAAAACCTCTTCATGCTCGGAAAAATACTCATAATAAGAGTCTTATCAAAAGTTTAACTGCCTTCTTAAATTATAATATCGAAACACCAGGAAGAAGGAGAAGCTAAAGGAAGGTACATGGTAACTTATTGAAACCAGAATGAACCAAAAACGAGACCAAAGAAACACATGTGTGTATGGCGCTATCCTCTCCATCCACGAAGACGGTGATGGATACGAGGTAGGGGCTGTAAGCAAAGTGAATAATTCGTCCATCATTAGGAACTTAAAGAGAAATTAACACATTTGAATAAGGAGAAGTAAGAGGAATTATGCTGCTTGACTGAAAGTTACCCTGAAATTGTTTTAGACGTCCCGAAATTATCTAAATTGAGGAGGCACGAGATACACCTCAATACAACGGAGAGACCATTCGAACAACGTGCTTATTGACTGTCGCTGTATCACCGAAAAGTCATGAGTAAGGAAGTGGAATATTTGTTGCAAACCAGGTTGGCTGAAAAAAAGCAACAGCCCCATGAAAAAATGTGTATGGACAGCCAGTTCCCGGAATCCTTCGATAATATAAAGGCCATATTAACAGCGAAACTGATACTGCAAGCACCGGATCTCAGAGAGAAATTTGTTATCCCAGTGGATGCGTCAAACAGTTGGATTGAGGCTGCCCTATTGCAAGAAGGCATGGAAGGAGTTCTTCATCCTATTGGTTTCATATCATCGAAGCTGAAGAAGCATCAACCGGCCTACTCGACAGTTGAAAAGGAGCTGCCAGCGCTAATTCCAGAGGTAAAGAAGTTTGAAGTGTATGTAAATAGACCACAGCATTAAGAAGCTACGGTTTACTCAAATCACAATCATTTAACTTTTGTTAATAGAATGAAGAATAATAATCAAAGGTTAACTAAATGTTAATTTTGTTTGCAACTATCTTAGGCTGACTCAGCCCCGAATTAAATAATCTTTAGGGGGAACTATCTTACGAAGCTGGTCTACAGGAAAGTAGATTATTCCATTAATGTGTTTCATTTGTGTAATTAAGAGGTGTATAGCCAGCTAATAAGGTGGGTCCTACTCATGTGGGATTAATTAAAGGTATGTAAATTACATAAGACTATCATAATTCATTTGGTTATATTTCCATTCATTCACGCATATGTGTATTTACATCAATTTCAAGAATTACAATTTTATTTCACACACTTTTTTATGAAGTCATATGTAATCTTGTGGAAAGTTATAATATGACACACACGAGGGATTGTCTCATGTTTCCACGTGGTTCAAAATTACATGAAGGTTCTGGACTAAGCCTACTCTTTCTTTAATGTTACGAGAGGAGGTGGGCTGAGTTAGCTGAGAAGGCTGCCATAATTGACACTGCCAAGTTAGCCCCAATGACGTCACGAGGGCCTGGCCGGACCTACCCCACACTTCAAGAGTGATTAGCTCGAAGATTCCAAAATTAATTAGGACATTACATATAAGGGCTCCTAATGAATAGAGGAAAGAGATACAGCCGGACATTCTGAAAGAGCCAACTTTCGAGAATCTTCTCACCAGCATCTCTTCAGCCATAGTGACTGATAAACTTTGGTTATATTTTTGTATTTTACTCTGAAAGAAGAGAGATGTATTTGTGAGTACAGTTTATATTTTTTTTAAACTGCCCCCGTTAGTTTGATTAAAAAGTGAAGTGCATTTTTTTTCTTTAACTGTTATGTAATCTTTTATCAGACCAAAAGACGTAGGAGTGACAATTACTTATAGGTAAGTGCAATTATTTTTATTCACTATAGTATTATAGTGTCAACTTTTCATTAACTGTTAAAACTGAATACTTTCATGATTTAATTTCCAGTGAATCAAGTGATTATAAGATTAGTGAAGTGACATATATATATATATATATATATATATATATATATATATATATATATATATATATATATATATATATATATATATATATTTCCTCATACTTGGGATTGAACCTTACCCCTTCAAATGAAAGACCAGTTCGCTTCCAACCACTCCACCAGAGGCCCTAAAAGAAGTCGAAACCCAACTGATACCTCCAGTTCAGGATTAACCAGCGAGTTTTCCCCGACTTCCCGGTCTACTAGGTGACAATTGATAGCAGTTCTCATTCCTATTATCGAACCATAGACCCTTCAGATGAAAGGCTAGGTAACTTCCAACTATGCCACCAGAGGTTTTAAGAGGAAGCGGAACCTAATTGCTACTTGCGCTTCAGGATTTACGTGCTAAAACATCAGTCATCTATTAGAGTCCCTGGTGGCTTGGTTGGAAGCAATCTGAACTTCTGTTTGAATGGGCTAGGGTTCGATCTGACTTATGCGGTAAAAATTTATTTCTATTTGAACACGATATTGTATAAATTTACAAGCATGTAGACTCATTAGGGGTAATTCCAATTAAAAATTTTGTTACCTGCTGGGCCGGAAAGACGAGGGAACATCGCTGGTTAGAGACTGATGTTTCACCCGGTAAATCCTGAACTATAGGAAGCAGTTTGGTTCCGACTTCTTTTAAAGCCTCTTTTAGCATGGCGGGAAGCGACCTGGCCTCTTATTTGAAGGGGCGAGTGTTCGTTCCTAAAAATGAGGTAGATATTTATTTTTATTTGAACACCATATTGTGTTGATTTGTATCCATATATATATATATATATATATATATATATATATATATATATATATATATATATATATATATATATATATATATATATATATATATATATATATATATATATATATATATATATATATATATATATATATATATATGTGTGTGTGTGTGTGTGTGTGCGTGTGTGTTAGTGTGTTTGTGTATTATCTACGTCTTTTTAATGTTAATAAGTAGAAAATTAAGTGGATAAGCACTGGATACAAAGCAAAGCAACCCAGCGCAAATAGGGGCAGTGAAAAGAAAAAGTGAATGATGACTATCTAGATAAAGCATGAAATAATTGAAAAACATGGGAGTGCTGTACGAGTGATTGAGCTAGTTAGCCAATAGGAGAGGAGTGCGTCAACAATATGTCTCATCCTCAAGCCGAAGGATGTTATAAATAAGGAAATCAGGGACATGTTAGCGAAGTGCCAGGAGCTTTCCGATTTTATGGAAAAAGGGCACCCGGACAAGTTGTTGTGTGATCAAGCGTTAGCCTTTTGTGACAACACTTGAGTACGTAATTTTCATATAATTTTAAAGGGGAGACAAAAGCAAATATCCTTAGATAGGTTCCTTTTAAAAATGCCGGCAAAAGGTGTAGGTGAAAACGAATCAAAAAGCGATGCAAAAAGAGCCAAGCCGGAAGAAAAAAAGTAAAAGAATGGAAATGAAAACAAAATTATAATCAAGTATAGTCTAACGTAAAATCAACATTTTCAAGTTAAATTTAAAGTTTGTTATGTTACGTAGTTTTACAAAAGTCTAGCGTACCGAACGTGTTGCCGTCAAGTGTCCATTATAATATCACATTTTATTGCTGATCATAAACAGTACATAGGTATTTTTTATTTTGTCACCATAGGTTGTTGATTAAAAAAATTAAAAACATGCTTTTCCACTGTAATATACTGTTTTAGGTGGTTTTGTCAGAGGTTAGGAATGGATTAGGGAATTTTTAGTTATTTTATATGGAAAAGCTTGATCCAAGGTACGAGCGAATTGACACACGAGTTCTGGTCCAGGAATGCATTAAGCTCGTATCTCAAGGTATTACTGTGTGTATATATATATATATATATATATATATATATATATATATATATATATATATATATATATATATATATATATATATATATATATATATATATATATATATATATATATATATATATATATATATATATATATATATATATATATATATATATATATATATATATGCATGCTGATGAAGCTGTCCTTGCCTTGTTAGCAGAACACCACACGATTTGTAATGCTTGCTTACCAGAATGCATGAAATATCAAACGAGGTGGGGCATGAAATAAATAAAAGTAAGACAGATGAAGAGAGCTGAGTATGCAATGGAAGATGAGATATCATTGGAATGAAAAATTATTAAGAAGGTAGAATCATTAAAGTACTTAGTGAAAGTTTTAGAAAACAAATTAGATAGTGTCTAGGATTAATAAAATTTGGAAATCAAATCGCCTGAAATAACATATAAAAATCAGACTATACAGTATATCAGTTTCGTAAGATCAGTCATACTCTATGGACATGAATCGTGGTATGACAATGAAACAATCTCCAATAGATCTTGTAGATTTGAAAACAAAGCTCTCAGAAGGATATTGAGAGGTAAATGGGAGGACAGGAGATTTTTCGAGTGCTATATGTTGAGATCATGAGGAGAGGTAGATGGATATGGTTTGGGCAAGCTCTTCGTACTACCGAAGAGAGATTAGTTCCCCATATGTTCAGCTGGGTTTCACAAGGGACTAGATTAGTTAGAACCCCTAGGCCTCCATGCCTAAGGACTATGAAGCCCGGAGTAGGAAATGATGAATGGCGTGGTATTGAAGTAAAAGCTTAAGACAGAGACGACTGGTGATAGGCGTAGGAGGAGATGATGATGATGATGAGAGAGATATATATATATATATATATATATATATATATATATATATATATATATATATATATATATATATATATATATATATATATATATATATATATATATATATATATATATATATATATATATATATATATACACTGGATATTTTGTACATTGGGTTAGAATCAAGAGACGCAATCA
>NC_090740.1:104243388-104268388 GCF_036898095.1 Palaemon carinicauda | reverse complement strand
TCTGTCTTGTGAACTTGTCATGTCCTGTTGCCTTGAGGTTTTGTATGTAAGGAGAGTGTTCTACAACAATATAACTCAGTCGTTTCCAATCTGCCTTTGATTTCACAACTCCTCTCTCGGCCCGTCACATTGGTGACCCCAGAAGTCGACTCGCTCCCACCGTCTTCCACCCCCACCCCCTCGCCCCTTCATCGTTGTTACTATGGCGGACTTTACGGCAGTTGGTGCTGCGGCCGCTCCATTCAAACTTTCATCGTTTGCCAGTGGAGAGGCGTTTGCTTGGTTTCAGCGCGCAGAAGTCCAGTTTCGTATCAGGGGCGTGACTCGCTCAACCACCAAAGCGGATTATGTTCTCGCGGCGATACCCGAGGACACCTTCCCAGAAATATCCGACTGGCTTTGTGAACAAGGAGACACCCCAATAGCGTATGACGACCTCAAATCATACCTTCTGCAGCAGTACTCGCCGTCACCAGCCGCCCGTATAGCAAAGCTTTTTCAGCTCTCGCAACAACCGTTGGGGGACCAAAGGGCTTCGCTTGCCTTCAGGGAAATGACCAATATCGCTCGCCTTCAACCTGCCGCAGACGGCTCTCCTCGTGAGGTGAACCTACTCCGTGCCCTTTGGATACGCCGTTTACCTGAACCTGTACGCGCTGCCATACCCGATGTCGATAGTTTACTCATAAAGGACTTGATGACCAAAGCCGACGCCCTTATGGACAGCCACTTCAAGACCTCCATCAACGCCTCCACCCCTGACGACGAGGATGACTATTCAACGTCAACCGAAGCTGACATGAATGCTGTAGGACATACACGCCTACCCCGTGACGTGCCGAAGCGGCGACAAAGCCGCCCACCACCCACCGCAGTTTTGCTACTACCACTTCAGATTCGGGGCAACCGCGAAGAAATGTGCCAAAGATTTTCAGTGGCCAAAAAACATGTAAGTAGGCCATTGCTTGTGGCGGTGGCCTCCCATGTTTCTAATCTTTTCTTTTTACAGGATGCAGGAACGGGCGTGCGATTTTTGGTAAACATGGGTGCTTGTCGTTCTCTTTTGCCAAGGAAACTCTTCAAAGCCCAACGTAGTCTGTCTACATCTGCCGACGTCCGCTTGGTAGCTGGACGGATCTGCGATACCCACCTACGGTTACGAGAGCCTAACGTTATCGTTCGGAAACGGTAAATTCAATTGGAAGTTTCTCGTTGCTGACGTCACAATGCCAATCCTCGGTGCGGATTTCCTCTCTCATTTCCACCTTCTGGTCGATGTCGCCCACCGACGATTGGTCAACGCAGACTCGTACTTGTCGACACCTCTTCAACCCGCCCCCTCTAACCTCGCTCTCCACATCAGCGCACCCACGGATGCCTACGCCCACCTCCTCACGTCGTACCCGGAAGTTTTCCGTCCAGAACTTCGCCAAACGCCCACGGTTCCTGCCAAGCACGGTATTTATCACCATATCAAGACGACGGGACCCCCAGTCTTCGCAAAATTCAGACGTCTGGCACCGGAAGGATTGGCAGCCGCCAAACAGATGTTCGCCGAAATGGAGAAAATGGGCCTTTGCCAAAAGGCCTCCTGTCCATGGTCGTCACCCTTACACATCGTTCTGAAGAAAGACGGCTCCCTCCGTCCGTGCGGGGATTACAGGCGCCTGAACATGCAAACAGAACCGGATAACTACCCCCTCCCAAACATTACCTATGTAACCTCCTACCTGCACAAAGCAAAGGTTTTCTCTACTCTCGACCTCCTGAAGGGGTATTATCAACGTCTCATGGATGGCATCTTAGGGGACCTCCCTTTCTGTGTATGTTATGTGGATGACATACTTGTGTTCTCCTCCTCAAAAGAGGAACACCTCCGTCACCTGCGTATCGTGCTCGACGGCCTGCAACAAAACGGCCTTGTAGTCAGGTACGACAAGTGTACCTTTGGCGCCAACGAAGTGTCGTTCTCAGGGCACCGTATCACTCCTGAAAGAGTCCATCCCCTCCCTGAGAAGGTAGCAGCCGTTCAGAACTTCCCCATGCCCTCGACCGTCAAAGCTCTGCAGGAATTCTTGGGCATGATCAACTATTATCACCGCTTTCTGCCAGCCATTGCCGCCACTCTTGCTCCCCTCTACGCCTCCCTCAAGGGCAAGCCAAAGGACTTGAAGTGGTGTCCCCTTCAAGAAGCGGCCTTCTGGAATGCAAAGAAGGCCCTATCAACTGCTGCGGCTCTCACTTTTTCTATCCCACACGCCCCTCTCCTTCTCTCCACCGATGCCAGCGACGTCGCTATTGGTGCAGTACTCGAGCAGGTGGTCAAAGGCTCGCCCCGCCCATTGGCCTTCTTCAGCAGAAAACTGTCCAAGGCAGAATCGGGTTATTGTACCTTCGATCGAGAATTGCTGGCGGTGCACTTGGCTGTCCGTCACTTTCGCCATTTCTTAGAAGGTACGCCCTTCGTCTTTCGCACAGACCACATGCCTCTGGTGCACGCCTTCACTCGACAGTCTGACGCCTGGTCCGCCCGTCAACGCCGACATCTCTCCGCCGTGGCTGAATACAATTGCACCCTCCAATACGTCCCTGGGAAAATGAATCCCGTTGCCGATGCCCTGTCAAGAAACACGTTGGCTGCCGTTCAACTGGGATTGGATTACAATGCCCTGGCTGAAGCCCAACGACAGGATCCAGAGTATCAAGCTTGTAGGACATCCTGCACGTCCCTCCGTTGGGAGGATTTTCCCCTCGAAAACTCCAACACCACCCTCCTCTGTGACGTAAGTACTGGTAGACCGCGACCTTGGATTCCTGCTCCCATGCGCCGACAGGTGTTTGATTTTATCCACGGCCTTTAACATCCCTCGTGCCGTTCTACTGCACAGCTGCTAAAGGCAAAGTTCATTCGGCACGGCATTTCTAAGGATGGTAAGGATTGGGTCCGTGCCTGTACTTCTTGCCAAACTTCCAAAGTACATCGACACACGGATTCAGGATTGGGCACCTTTCCTCAACCTCAGCGTCGTTTCGCACACATTCACGTCGACGTTGTAGGCCCCCTACCCACATCACAAGGACATCGTTACCTGTTTACCGTCATCGACCGCTCCACTCGTTGGCCTGAAGCCATTCCCATGGAAACTGCAACGTCTGCCTTATGTACATCTGCCTTACTCTCTGTATGGATTTCAAGATTCGGTAACCCTGAGCATATTACTTCTGACAGGGGAACCACTTTTTCCTCTCAATTATGGACGTCATTAGCGAATCTCCTGGGCATCAGCCTACATCAGACAACGGCCTACAACCCCAAAGCCAATGGAATGGTTGAACGTTTTCATCGCACCCTCAAAGCAGCTTTGATGTCCCGCTGCAAGGATTGCAACTGGTTTACTCAGCTTTCCTGGGTCCTCCTTGGACTAAGGACCACTCCTAAAGATACCCTCGATGTCTCGGCAGCCGAAATGGTGTATGGCGACCCGTTGGTCGTCCCTGCCGAGTTTTTTCCTTCTACAACCTCCTCCGACGATCTCCAGCGCATATGTCACGTCGTTGGAAAATTTACTCCGTGCCGCCAGACTTACAAGCCCCCAGTGAAGCATCACCTACCAACGGACTTGCACTCTGCAACGCACGTCTTCCTGCGCAACGACACCAGCAAACCACCGTTAACGCCGACTTACACGGACCTTTCCTCGTGATCCGACGCAGTCTGAAAGCATTCCTCCTAAACATTCGGGGCAAAGAAGACTGGGTCT
This sequence comes from Palaemon carinicauda, assembly GCF_036898095.1. NCBI lineage: Eukaryota > Metazoa > Arthropoda > Malacostraca > Decapoda > Palaemonidae > Palaemon > Palaemon carinicauda. Next base: position 104,264,627 of record NC_090740.1, on the reverse strand, counting down.
CCATTGATCGTCTAAAACCTGCTTATCTTCTGCCAGATGACCCGCCTACAGTTCGCCTCTCTAGATCAGGGCGCCCTATTTAACATGTACAGTATGTCATTTCTAGGGGGGGAGCCATGTACCAACCGTGTTTCACACAATTGTACATAATTCCTTTTGTATATATTATGCTTGTATCTTCGCTCCTCCCTCGCACTAAAACGAACATGAAAATTCCTGTCTGGTTTTTCCTCTTTGATATTTTCTGTCTCATGAACTTGTCATGTCCTGTTGCCTTGAGGTTTTGTATGTAAGGAGAGTGTTCCACAACAATATAACTCAGTCGTTTCCAATCTGCCTTTGATTTCACAACTCCTCTCTCGGCCCGTCACAATACATTCAATTCTAGACTAAGTGATTAATGTTTTTTTTATATAGCTTACAAATCTCTTTACATATCAAGGCATCGAGTTTATACATTCCATGACCAATATTCAAGTTGTTTTCAAAGGTTTCTTTAATGAAACTGGACTCTATGATGTTTCTTTCCACTAAATTATCAGAATGAACCAATTTCTTTGCACCTGACCAGTTAATAGTGTGATTTTTATCTCTAACGTGAGCAAAGAGTGTATTATTATCCTGAGCATACCTGACACTGTTCTTATGTTGTTCAATTCTATTTTTTAGGGCTTTACCAGTTTGACCAATATAATATTTTTCACAAGCATTGCATGGAATACGATATACACATCCCTTGGTAATGTCAGGAGAATTCTTTATTAAGGTTGTTTTTATTGTATTTTTACTCTTATATGCTACATTTACATTGAAGTTTTTAAACAGTTGGGGAATTTCTTTAAAATTATGCTGGTAGTCCTTTTCCAATATATTTGAAAATCCTACCCAAATATCTGTGGAACCTAATCTCAAATTGAAACAATTTAATTCTTCAATATTCTGATTAGTTATCAGTCTTCAGATTACCCTGCAATATTAAAATTTTAAGGACTGGAGATTACACTCCTAACCCTTAAAGGGCAAAGCCTTTATCCTCGAGTCTCCATGATTAGGAAACTGTATGTTTTAATTTTGTAAGAGGGGTCACAGCAAATAAGTTGGGTGGGATATATACAAATATATGTCTTTCCTTTCCATACTATATATAATTATACATTAGCCAGTATATTGCAATATAGTGCATACTGCAAATAGAAAACTAGGTTATGATTATGCAGTAACTATTTCTAGCATATCTTGGGTATTCTCATATGAGCTCATGCTGCTGCCGCTCTTACATTGAAGGAATAGTGTTTCTTCGTTAAGCTGACCGAGAAATCAGTCTTCCGTACACCACAGTATTTACTATGAAAGGACAGTGAAGTATACACTTCCCTATCCCTATGGGTTAGAAAACCCCTTTTTCAGTTGGAATTCCTTCAAAAGGAAATTCCTATCACTTAATACTGAGGGGAGGTACCAGCAATTGCTTGCAAGGGATACACAAGTATGTGTCTCCTACTATCCCTTTATAGCTTGCTATCCCAAGCTATTCTGTCAAGATATGACTTTTGATTCACTGATTATCAGTGAGAAAGTCAATTGTATACTCATTTTGTTTTCCTTTCTATACAGGAGGAACGCCAGATGTCATGTGTTGCAGTCTTCTGCAAAACTAAGAGTAAGTGTTTTTACGGACATAATGCTTGCAGGTTTCATGCCCCCTGCAATATTATTTCCAATCACCTGCAGTCTTGGAACCCGCAGGCCTGCAAAGTATGTCGGGCCCTATGGTCCGAAGGTTTCACGAATCCCAAGTCGGTGGAGACTAGGGATGCAGCTCGTTTCAAACTACACAACTGGGTGACAGGCTTTCAGAAAATTTCTCCGGGACCTTACCTGCCTAATGACAAGATGTGTAGGTTACTATTTCCAGTGGTACCCCAAACACGATGTACGTTTTCCGATGGCCAGATAACCTTCAGGAAGTAGGGCAAAAAGCGCCCACGGGAAGAAGGGGAGAATGTCGGGTTGGAAGTGTCTCCGTCCCAACAGGCTCTTGAGCCAACGACATCGATATCTCCGCCTTCTATCCCTCTTTTAGATGGAATGAACCAGTTATGGGCCCAAGTCAAGAATCTAGTAGAAAATTTGTGCAAACAGAGCATAAAGCAGGAAGCGAAATGCAAGGTAGAGCTTGGCAAAGCTCCACTTGTTGCTCCTAAAGGGTCGTACAAAAGACTCGTAGATCAAGACCTTCTGACATGCTCCACAATCAATCCCTGGAGGTTTGCGGACCTAATGCCGATTTTAAAAGGCTAACTATAAATCTTGGAGAAGATGGGTGCTGTTCCTTTGGACAAAATCCAGTTCTGGCTAAGCTTTGACGCTTTCCCGAACTGTTTCATTAGACTGAAGGATGAACCAACATCAGAAAAAGGAACGGAATCAAAGGAGGTTATGATTCTCAACAATGATAAAGCACAGGCTATCCTATCAAGCACCATAGAAAAGGCGGGTTACTCGGTGTCGAAGGTATCCACACCGGGTAACACGCACTCTTCCTTTCTTGCTCCTGTTTCAATTTCATTCCCCTTTACGGGGAAGGTTTTCAAATTTATCACTGAGGCAATAGAGACAGGTAAACCATGTCCTACACTCAAAGAGTGCGAGCCTCTATCACTAGCATTTCCCAGACAGGGGAAGAACTGGAAGGAGGCCCATTTCCCCTTATCAGTAGGAAGACTTGAGGCAAATGTCACCAGTCGATAATTTAAGGAAAATCTTCCAAAATTATCTGAGTTTCTCTTACAGGACGAACAAGAAACCAAGGAGAGACTTGCAGCCTCCTTATCTCTACAGAACTACATAGAATTCTGTTCAGCTCATCAAGATACCCCAGACATGCTTAAGGTTTTAGCCAAAATTCATATGGCTACTTTGGTAAAAGACCTTTATGCCTTTATAAAGGCTAAAAGAACATGTAGGGAGTTTATGTTAGCTAACGCAACACCGAAACACGTAACAAGAAAACTAATATCTTCCAAAATCTAGGGTAAAGACCTCTTTCCAGACGAGGCATTCAAGGAAGCAATTAAAAACACCTCCACGGAGAAAGTAGGACTTCTCCAAAAGTGGGGCATCGTTTCAAAAAGAGAATCTTCTTAGGCTGTGGGTCCCCAACCTAAAAGGAAGATAGAGAGGTCTGGACATCCATTTAGAGCTGTTCAACAACGATCCACAGTTGTAGTGACCAAGACATCACAGACAGATGGTTGAAAAGAGATTTCTACTGATCAGTCGAAGCATAGGAATGCTTCTAGTAGGAGGGAGATTCCTTTAGAATCGCTGGACTTTCGATCCTTGGGTCCACGGCCTAATCAAGATGGGACTAAGTTGAGAGGTGGGAATATCTCTACCACCATTTCCTCTACTCCTTCAACTATCCAAATACCTCCTGGAGGAGTTTACCTGAGAGCTCTAGAGCATTATGGTGGTAAGGAAACTTTAGTCCACCGAATTCCAGGGAAGGCCGTTGTGTGTTTACGAGAAGGAATCAAGAAAATTCAGAGTCATTCAGGACTTATTGCCACTCAACAAGTCCAAATAAAACAACGAGTCCAGGAGGTTTATGCTCCTGAACATAAGGACCCGGCTGCAGAAAAGGGTGCCTATAGTGTTACCAGACCTGAAAGTCGTCTATCGGCAGCTTCCAGTCAATCACCCTTACCCCTCCTATCTAGGATTCAGGTTAAACAAAGTAACGCACTTCTTAGGAAAGATACTCGTTACTCTAGACAGAGTCCTAGCTACCTTCAAAAAATTGGCAGACACATTCATGCAATATTTAAGCGTAAAAAAGGTTCAGGCAACAATGTTCCTGTACAAGAGGCTGGGGTGGGCAGCACCCAAGGTGGCTGGTCTATGAACATCAGAAGTAATGATCCGTTCCCCGGAACATCGTGGATGAAAGATAAATTTCAGATTCCCAAAACGAGAACCGGGAGGAACCCTGTTCTCTCTCCAGTTCGCAATAAAGGTAGGCCCTGTGCTAAGAGCATGGCTGTAAGATGCGCTTGGAACCTGGTGAAAACAAACATCAAGCGCTCGAAGAGGCCTAAAAACACCGATAGCTGTCCTTCCTTAATCGCTTCCCTAACAAAGCTCAAAGCCCAAAAATCCCAAGACCATGTTGGTCCAGTCATGAGAAGGGAAACTCTCTCCAAGCAGATCAGAATGTCTACAGCTGATCTGGGGCTCCGAAGCGATAACGGGACGCTGCAATCGACGATGCTAAGAAACGTCTCATACAGTTTAAATGTAGTTAGCCATCCCTTACCTAAAGGGATGGCACTTGTCAGCAGTTCACATACAACCAATCTGTAATGTGATAGTCGATGCTCTACTCAGGCTCAGGCTGATAGAGTTAGAATGGTCCACGGACGTAGACCTATTCTCTCCCAGATCGGAACAAGTCCCCGAACTGCAATCCGACCTCTTCATTACGAGCGCTGTCAAGGAACTACCTTGATATGTAGCCCCATACAAGGATCCTCTAATTTAAATGATAAACATCATGTCTCTGAAATGGAAGGAATAGACTTAGGATTTCCAATTCATCCCATCCAATTACCTGCTGAGGTTCCTCAACATGATGAGATCCTTCCAGGCAGGACAACTCCAAAAGGCTCAGAGATTAATTGCCTTCAATTTATTATAAAAAACCCAAACCCTTCATTGTATGATTTTCTTGCCTTAGCGGTTAAGGAACGATTTGGGATCTCAAAACGCAATATAGAATTCTTAGAGGAATAAAAATCTAAGTCAACTAAAAGACAATATGAGTCATCATGGAAAAAGTGGGTTGTTTTCATAAAAGCAAAAGGACTGAGAGAGATTTCAATGAACTTTTGCATGTCCTTCTTTATCCATCTTAACCAGGGTTTGGCGGCTAACAAAATAACTACGTGCAAGTCAGCCTTGACTAGACCTCTTCAATATGCCTTTCAAGTAGATTTGGCGAACAAGATTTTTAATAAGATCCCGAAGGCATGTGCGAGGCTTAGGCCTGCTGCACCACCAAAGCACATCTCTTGGTCTTTGGACAAGGTCCTAGATTATGCCTCATCCTTGAACAATGAAGATTGTTCGCTTAAGGATCTAACCCAAAAGGTTATTTTTCTGTTTGCTATAGCCTCAAGGGCTAGAGTTAGTGAAATAGTGGCCCTTTCTAGGAATGTGTGCCATATTCAGTTCTCAGAAACAGGAGAACTGAATCTCTTCCCTGATCCATCCTTTCTCGCTAAGAATGAGATACTCGTTAAAAGGTGGGGTCTCTGGAGAATCTGCCCTCTGAAGGAAGATGTCTCTCTATGTCCAGTAGAGTGTCTAGAAGTCTATATTCGTAGAACTTCAGACTTCAGGGGAGGACAGCTCTTTAAAGGAGAAACCTCTGGATCAAATTTATCCCTAAAACAACTGAGGGCGAAGTTCACCTACTTTATTAGTAGAGGGGATCCTGACAGTACTCCCGCAGGTCATGATAAGTTAAAGATTGCTTCATCACTGAACTTCTTACAGTATATGGACTTTGAGCATCTTCGTTCATACACTGGATGGAAATCATCCAGAGTGTTTTACAAACACTATGCAAAACAGGTACATGAACTGAAACACTATGTAGTGGCGGCAGCTAGCGTATTAAAACCTGCCCCCTAATTACTGTTATAGACAGTCAATGGTTTGGACTTCGAATGTCCTCCCACATATACCGGGTGAGAATCGTCCACAGTGTTCTACAAACACTATGCTAAGCAAGTCAATGATATGAAGCAGTATGTGGTGACGTGGGGTAGAATACTTAACCCGCCGTCTAATTCTACAATGAACAGCTAATTGACTGGGACTGTCAATTAAAGGGAGAAGAGGTCATCCCTCTTAGGGTGTGACCTCCTTTGATCAAGTGATACCATGGTGACACTAGCTCTGTTCAAAGTCCCTGGTGTGGAATCATACAGATGGCAGTAGTGCTGGTGTACGTAGTACACAATGCCGATAATAGTAACCAGTAAAGGAATTATGAAGCGAATTTGTCCTTAATTCTCTTCAATCTGAGAGTGGCACTCATCATTTCTTGCTTTCCAAGAAAGAAAGATAATCTCTGTACAGGTTACATGTATAGTTCCGTTATCATGCTACATTTGTTTTACTTACTAGTAAACTTCTACTAGAATGTAATTGCGTCCTAACTCGCCCAACAATTGCATGTTTATAGTCCAGAATATGTACTTTTATATATTTGAATGCTCACAAACAATGGAATTAAGAAACACTGTTAAGTATTTGGTCATTTTCACAAACTACGAGACAGTTTGTTCATCTGGTGTATTGTTATGTTTGTCCATATAATGTATGCTTACCTTCCGTCTAGAATGACGCTTCCCTGTAGGGGGCAGGAAGCACTAACATCGGAGATGATTAGTGATAATGACGGATAACGGTAACATCATTTGTCTCGATTTGATCCAAATGATCATACAAAGGTTGTCCCAAGGTTAAGGCACTGACGAAAATCTACAGAAACATTAATGCTCTGGTATACTTTCATCAAGACGACATAGCTTTAACCCCAAAAAATGGATTTTGAGCGAAACGAAAAATCTAATTTTGGTGAGATTGCCATGTCGTCCTGATGGACCCACCCTTATTTCTTAAAAGAAAAGATCTTCACAGTTCCCTCCCTGACATACTGTATCTGTAGATCCACAGTTAATGCTACAAGGAATGTCCGCCATCCTTGGAATGGTGCTGGGGTGGTGGTCAATAGTAGTACGAGAACGGGGGTAACCTTGTTACGGCCCCCTTCAATTCTTTGCCACGTCCCCCTCGAAGCGTTAACGTTATTTGGGGTAGAGATTGCTATGAGACGTGTCAAGAATGCGTCCTCTGTTCTTATGCGATATCCTTGAGAAAATTTTAAGGATATTCACTCCAGGAGTTAGAATTTTGGGACTTGAAGGTTAATTCTCTAGGAATATCACTGTTGTGTATATTATATCCTTTTGAAGCTACCTTAGGAACTTCTATCAGGACTCCATGGCGATCTCACCCGTAAATAGATTTTTCGCTTTGCTCAAAATCCGTTATATACTATGTATATATATATATATATATATATATATATATATATATATATATATATATATATATATATATATATATATATATATATATATATATATATATATATATATATCTGCTATGGAGAGATGTTATATATTATTTATTTCTCTGAGTTGTTTGGTAAAGGTTAATAGATATTATATGGGTTTTATATCAATTTCGCTCCAATTTGATATTCACTCGCTCCTCTCTCTCTCTCTCTCTCTCTCTCTCTCTCTCTCTCTCTCTCTCTCTCTCTCTCTCTCTCTCTCTCTCTCTCTCTCTCTCTCTCTTATAGAAAGGCATCCACGTATCAGAAAAAAGAACCCTTAAAATCTAAATTACCTAAAAAATGTAGAGTAGAAGATTATTGTAAAGCCTTTTTTCTTGTGCAGTCGAGAACGCTATTTTGCCTGCGTTTCAAACTTCCAGATTCTAATAGGAATTCTGGAGGATGTAGAGAGCATTGGTTTCTGGTCCTTTTATTATTAATGGTAACAGAAACCCATTACGGTATGACGTCCTGAGACTCTCATAGAAACAAAACTCTCCAAAAGCTGTAATGGAATGTAAAGGATTTTCGAATTCTCATTACAAGAAGAGAATTTTGATTTTGACACAAAGAAGATCACACGTCTCATGCGGGAAGTTGGGTGGCAGGAGGATGCTTTTGGATCTACATTGAAATGAGCCCATCTTGTATTTTACTAGTTATGTTTAATGTATACGGATGAAAAAGGTATTTCTAAATATGCTATTATTATTATTATTATTATTATTATTATTATTATTATTATTATTATTATTATTATTATTACTAGCTGGAAAGCAAGATGTTATAAGCTCATGGTCTCCAGTAAACAATAATAGCCTATTGAAAAAGAAAGATAATAGGAAAAAAAAGTTTTAGGAAGTAGTGAACGATTAAAGAAAATATTTTAGGAACAATAACAACAATAAAACCGATATTTACTATATAGTCAATAAAAACTTATGCCAGCCTGTTCAACATTAAACATATTTGCCGAAAGGTTGAACTTTTTAAGTTCAACTGATTAAACTGATTTAACAAAAACACATTTACCTATTTGAGTAACATTACTGATTCTCCAACAAGTGCTAACTTGCTCAAATTGACGGATAACTTTGGAGCTAAGAAATCTGCAGTCTCCATAACAAAAAAAGAAAAAAAAATCCTTTGGGTCTACACCTCTATAAGCATTAATGTCCACCGAGAAGGCTAAACTAGATGTTTTAGCCTCATGGAAACAGGAATGAGGGAGTTCAAGTTTATCATTAATCTGCTACTGTCAAAAACATGAGCCAAGACGATTACCTTTGCCTTTTGTTAGATGAGTGATAGAGCCATGTGGTTTAAGTAAAGGAGGAACTGTTGCAGATTTAAGGGTAGTCAACTACTTATGCTACTGGGTTGTACTAGGAATTTTTTTTTTTATATGGTTGAGTTGTAATGTCTTTTCAGATGAAGCATAAACTCTCTGAACAAAAGCTCTAAGCTCAGTAGAGTTATCCTTATCAAATCAGATCTGTTACTGTTCCAAAGATGATAGGACTCCTGCTTTTCCAAATAAGCACATATACAATCATCTTTGAACCATGGTTTGTCCTTCATTTGGTACCTTAGCACATTCAAAGGGACAACAGGATGAACATTACAATACAATTGTCACCAATTCAAGTACAAAAGATCTTTTCCACTATGTTTCCTATTTCATATAAATCTTACGCGATTATTAAATATCAGGTACTCGCTTCTCAATCTTCATTACTAATGAAATGAAGGCATGATCAGATGTCCCGTCTGGAGACATACCTTACTTGTAATAACGCCACGGGAATCGGTGTATACAAGGTCCAAGCAGCTACCAAATCTTTGCGTAATTCACTTATGATTTGCTCACATATTGATTTAGAGGCTAAGTCTAAGGCTCTTAAGCCTTGGAGGTCGGTAAGAAAAGCAGAATTTAACCACTCCTATGGTGACCATGGAAATCACCAACAAAGACAAAAGAGGCCTTTCTTGCATCTTATTGTATCTTTGCCATAATGCTAAGAAGACAATCAAAGATAGAATCATCCATGTCTGAATTCAGCTAGATCTAACACAAATAGAAGTTTTTATGCCTGCCACAAACTTGTATTACATGAATCTCATGACTTCCACATTTATAGTAGGGCTTATGAGAAGCAGGGTACTCGGTCGTAATGTACACCACCATTCCCCTCGCCCAAGGGATAGCATTGCGTTTCAACATTATTGGCTTCTTGAAACTAGTTATAAGGACCTCAGATGAGTGCCTCATATTAGAAACCAGAGTTTCTGAGCTAGGTGTAGTTGATGCCTGAATAGGTGACTACTAGGAAATACATAATAATATCGGAGCGAGACTTCTTTGAACACCACAGAACAAAGCAACGGTCTAGGAATCTTATCCATATGAATTTGCTTTAGCTCCGAGAAATCCAGATATTATTATTAAAGAAAGAATTTCGTTTTCCCCTTAACGCAACCCTCTACAATTTGTCTCAATGTTTCCTCTTCTTTGTTATATTTCGCTCATTTTCTGGTGCGTTTCACTCTTTATGTGACGTAGGATAATTTTCCAATGAGTCAATTACGATGATCTCTCGGATACGATGATACACCTGCGTCTGGTGAATTCTAGTAAAATATAAATGAATTCGTCAGATACCATTACTCTTTGCAGTATGTTATGAAAGTGCAGCCTCACTCCAACTAGTAGTGCCATGCTTTTAATCCTGCAATGGAAGAGTCAAGAGTCGCTTTTGCTTTCAAAACATTTTTCTACAGGTTTGTAGATTAAATACATCAAAGAAAAAGAAACAAAGAAAAAGGCAGAAAATTTAACGGAATTATGGCTATTAAATTGCATACGTAACAGGTAATATATAACCATTAGAATAAACACACACATATGTATATGCATTCATATATGTATTATTACACACACACACACACACACACACACACACACACACACACATATATATATATATATATATATATATATATATATATATATATATATATATATATATATATATATATATATATATATATATATATATATATATATATATATATATATAAATTTAAGTATATATATATATATATATATATATATATATATATATATATATATATATATATATATATATATATATATATATATATATATATATGTATATGTGTGTGTGTGTATATATGTGTTCGTGTGATTTTATGTGTTTTTATGCATGTATAACAACCGCAGATCCCTGGCATTTCAATATAAGAACAGAATAGGAGAATAACAAAATGAAAAGTTTTCGTCTAGAGAAAAACACCCTCAGGGTGAAAATCGCTATAAAAGTTAGTCTTTAGTTACATCTTTCTCGTTGCGTTTGCGTATTTCTATATTCCTGAGCCTTAAAAAAGTCTATATAATTTAAGATAAAGTAGAGCAAATTCTTACAGTGGTTCCTATGAACAATTGAATGTAGATTGTACTGGTGACTTAGAGTATTGCTATACCCCCTGTCCTTCTATTTATAAGAACGTCGCTGTAGCACATTTTAGGTTATGTTTTCTTGGGATTAAAATTAATTGACTCCGGGATAGTAAAGTGGTAACAAGTTCGCCTAGCATTCATATTACAGCTGATCGACTCCAACCACGGGACGTGCGTTTAAGCTGTTTACTGGGTAGGCCACTGTTGTGATTGGGCACCGTAGTGGAGGATTAGGCCTCCCTAGCTGACGTTTTAGTAAGCATTGATTCTGAGGAAACTGGAACTGAAACAAGAAACATTCGCTTACCATTTCATTTTAATATTACTGGGCATCATGGACTAATAGTGTGTGAATAACAACTCACACTACCGGCAATATTTGTTGTAAAAGAGAAAATAATATTGTAAGATAATAAAGAAATAACAATTGTAACATCCATATTCATTCCTGATTATAATGAAACATCTAAATATCTAAATTTAATTGGGACACTTTGGATAATTTTCAGAACATTCGTGATTTATGTACCTTAGCATCCTATATGAAGTAAATATAATACACTATGAGCAAATACAATAGTTATTTACAAATTTCACTATGTGACATTTTGAGGACTACTGAACAACACAGACAAAAACAAAATGCTGATTCTGTATGCTGAATAATATTTTAAGGATAGTAGGTTCTATTAATGTAGTTTACTTGAAAGGACAACCATGCAGCCATAGCTAATCTAATATTAAAATAATTTAGTTTCTCGAATCTTGGGTGTATACCGAGCACAAATCAGCATCCCAGCCATTACCCTCTACAGTGGCCTGACAGGAATTTCGCAATGAAGAAAGTTCATTAACCTCCATCAACCCACCCAAGTTATACTACAATCTTGATCACCCTTGGCGCATTGTATGCATGTATGTATGTATTAGATTGCTTTGCTAAGAATATAGCACTAAACGTACTCTTGCGTTGGCAGCACGTAAGTGAGATAAGGATATGAAGGTGATAGGTTAATAATAAGAAGTAGATAAGGTCACATAATGGATGGATGGGAAAGGATGAAAGAACCATGACAATCGTGGAGGGAGTTCAAAACTCAGCAGAGGCGAACTAAGACGTTGTCGAGTACCTCTTCGGTACTGGATAAATTTGATTTCTGCTTATTGTAGTGGTACTGTAGAAGGGAATATATACAAACAACATCATTAATCATATTTGGTAATAAAACAAAGATAAATAGATAGATAGACATGCTGAGAGATTTCTTCAAGTTTTTCTATCATTGAAAAGTATATTAAGAATTTTCAGAAGGCCTGAAGAGCAAGAACAAGAATTCTGTTAGATTAATAATATTGGAATATTATTCAGTTATTGTTGTGTCGTCATCAATAAACAATATAATGAAATTTAGTTAGGGCAGATTTTGTTGAGATGAAGAAAAAAGAAATTGCCTATAAAATACTTTAGTATTCAGTTGTGACTCAATAACATCTAGAGGAAATAACTAATTGTATTCATTAATTTTTACAATGCACGTTTTCACTATGATATGGGTGCCTCCAAAAGCATTGTCTTTTGGTATCTCGGCAAATCTCTTTGGGTCAGATTGCTAGTCCTGCGCTCCTTTTCTTAATCACAGCAAGTACTGGCACCCAATTACAGCTGGGTGGATTTATGATCTATAAAAGGGAGCCAAAGTCATGACGTAAGTTACCATGGCAACGGACAAACTGGTTCAAGTGTAAACATTGTTCAGAATGATCCTTGTGCGGGATGGTTGCCTTCTGCATACATGCAGTTTATTCACTATATTTCTGTTGACAAATAATACATAAAAGCATGTTAAAAAACACTGCAATGCAGATCACACGCTGTTTTTATTTTCCTATTCAAATGGGATAATACCTGGAAAAGCCAAGTTAGAAGGTGGCTGTGTTAGATAATTGGGAAGTTCCTAGGTCTAGGAGTGTCTGAAGCACTTTTTGTGAGACAGCACGTTGTAATTTGACGTCAAACATTAGCTACTAATTGGATTTCCTACGGTTTAACCGATTAAAAAAATGCTCTAAACCAACTGGCCTGGGCAAATCCAATCCCATCCAGCGTCTAAAACTATGGAAGTAAATCTTAATATTAACTTTAGCTAACAGTAATAAATATTAGTCCATTGCAGCCGTAGTAAAAAATTACATCCATTAGAAAGATATGAACGTCAATTGTTCAAGCACCTTGCATATCCAATTTACTTTTGTTTTGCAAAATGTAATAACAGTTCATGTTGTTAAGAAATTGCATTATGCTATATTTACCTTTAATATTAGAATGGTTATATAAATTTTTTCATAGTAATATCTAAGTATCATCAACCAGTCGAGAGAAATTTGGTTCATATCGAACCAACGCGATCACTATATGAAATAAAAGCATAAAAAAGGTATTCTTAGTGAGTCATTATGGAGTATAAAGTTTCTTGGACATCCCTAAATCCTAATTAATTCGTATTCTTTTTCGAAAACATATGGAGAGAATGGAATAACTTACTTTTTCCAATTACTATTTTCATTATTATTATCAAAACTTCAATTTAAAGTCTGCCACATTAGTTGGAAAACCCAGATGTGGAAATGAAACGATTTAAATTATGAACTCTAAAATAGGAACGAAAAAAGTAAAATGAAAATTTGAAATTAATAATTAACAGAAACACTAAGAACAATAAATGTCTTCTTGCTCAACAAAGAACTGTTTGCACCAGGTTCGAACTTCTGAGTATCCGCCGATTCAATTACTTGAGAAGGAAGGCCATTTTATAATGTGGCCGGAGCAGAAACAAAGCTTTAAGAGAGGAAAGGGTATTTCTTATATTACATACCATATTTAGACCAGGATATTATAGTATGGAAAAATATGAAGAAAAACATGTTCAAATTCCATGAAGGTGCTGAATATCAATCTCAAAATTATGAAATAGTAACTTCATAGTCATCAGGAATTGTATCAACAATTCAAGGGGCAGAAGATTCAAAAGAGGGCAGAGTAAAAAGAGCCTCAAGGTGGACAGGACCCGCAAACTTAAACAGACTTTTTCAGTATACTGATGTTCAGAGCAACTGGAAAAAAGACAAGATTTGATATGATTTTCAAAGGAAGTTTGCCATCAAGAATGACTCCTAAAATTCCACATGAACTGTATATACATTAATAATAAGAAGGCTCCGGTCGGGAGCACCCCAAGTTATAGAGAGGCTAAAATTCTTATTCCAAAAGCTTTTCTTCATCCCTCAAAATGGTCACTATAAACAAATATCAGACAGATATCTGTTAGGACTTTCAACAATCACAGTACCACATCGAGGAGAGGAGTAATGTCGAAAGAGTATAATCATCTGTGCGAGAAACTAGAGGGTTTCCACTGTGACGGGCCATGGTGAGGGTTGTGAACTCAAAGGCAGGATGCAATCAACTAAGTTGTTTATTAAGAAACACTCTCCTTTATATACAAAACCTCAAGACATGATCATTCAGGTTCTTTTTAGTGCGAGGGAAGAGCGCAGATACAAGCATGATATATACAAAATAATTATGTACAATTGTGTGACACACTGTTGGTAAATGGCTCCCCCCCTAAAAATGACATACTGAACATGTTAAATAGGGCGCCCTGATCTAGAGAGGCGAACTGTAGGCGGGTCACCTGGCAGAAGATAAGCAGGTTTTAGACGATCAATGGAGACCCAGTCTTCTTTGCCCCGAATGTTTAGTAGGAATGCTTTCGGACTACGTCGGATCACAAGGAAAGGGCCAGTGTAAGGCTCCGTTAGTGGTGGCTTGCTAGTGTCGTTGCGCAGGAAGACGTGCGTTGCACAGTGCAAGTTCGTTGGTATGTGATGCTTCGCTGGGGGCTTGTAAGTCTGGTGGCACGGAGTATATTTTCCCACGACGTGACGTATGCACTGGAGATCGTCGGAGGAGGTTGTAAAAGGAATAAATTCGACAGGGACGACCAACGGGTCGCCATACACCATTTCAGCTGCCGAGACGTCGAGGGCGTCTTTAGGAGTGGTCCTTAGTCTCAGGAGGACCCAGGGAAGCTGAGTAAACCAGTTGTAATCCTTGCAGCGGGACATCAAAGCTGCTTTTAGGGTGCGATGAAAACGTTCAACCATTCCATTGGCAGCGGGGTTGTAGGCCGTTGTCTGATGTAGGGTGATGCCCAGGAGATTCGCTAATGACATCCACAATTGAGAGGTGAAAGTGGTTCCCCTGTCAGAAGTAATATGCTCAGGGATACCGAATGTTGGAATCCATCCAAAAGGTAAGGCAGATGTACATGAGGTGGACGTTGCAGTTTCCATGGGAATGGCTTCAGGCCAATGAGTGGAGCGGTCGATAACGGTAAACAGGTAACGATGTCCTTCTGATGTGGGTAGGGGCTTACAACGTCGACGTGAATGTGTGCGAAACGACGCTGAGGTTGAGGAAAGGTGCCCACTCCTGAATCCGTGTGTCGATGTACTTTGGAAGTTTGGCAAGAAGTACAGGCGCGGACCCAATCCTTAGCATCCTTAGAAATGCCGTGCCAAATGAACTTTGCCTTCAGTAGCTGTGCAGTAGAACGGCACGAGGGATGCGAAAGGCCGTGAATGAAATCAAACACCTGTCGGTGCATGGGAGCAGGAATCCAAGGTCACGGTCTACCAGTACTGACATTACAGAGGAGGGTGGTGTTGGAGTCTTCGAGGGGAAAGTCTTCCCAACAGAGGGACGTGCAGGATGTCCTACAAGCAGGATACTCTAAATCCTGTCGTTGGGCTTCAGCCAGGGCGTTGTAATCCAATCCCAGTTGAACGGCAGCCAACGTGTTTCTTGACAGGGCATCGGCAACGGGATTCATTTTCCCAGGGACGTATTGGAGGGTGCAATTGTATTCAGCCACGGCGGAGAGATGTCGGCGTTGACGGGCGGACCAGGCGTCAGACTGTCAAGTGAAGGCGTGCACCAGAGGCATGTGGTCTGTGCAAATAACGAAGGGCGAACCTTCTAAGAAATGGCGAAAGTGACGGACAGCCAAGTGCACCGCCAGCAATTCTCGATCGAAGGTAGAATAACCTGATTCTGCCTTGGACAGTTTTCTGCTGAAGAATGCCAATGGGCGGGGCGAGCCTTTGACCACCTGCTCGAGTACTGCAACAATAGCGACGTCGCTGGCATCGGTGGAGAAGGAAGGGACCTGTGGGATAGGAAAAGTGAGAGCCGCAGCAGTTGATAGGGCCTTCTTTGCATTGCAGAAGGCTGCATCTTGGAGGGGACCCCACTTCAGGTCCTTTGGCTTGCCCTTGAGGGAGGCGTAGAGGGGAGCAAGAGTGGTGGCAATGGCTGGCAGAAAACGGTGATAATAGTTGATCATGCCCAAGAATTCCTACAGAGCTTTGACGGTCAAGGGCGCGGGGAAATTCTGAACGGCTGCTACCTTCTCAAGGAGGGGATGGACTCCTTCAGGAGTGATACGGTGCCCTAAGAATGACACTTCGTTGGTGCCAAAGGTACACTTGTCGTACCGGACTACAAGGCCGTTTTGTTGCAGGCCGTCGAGCACGATGCGCAGGTGACGGAGGTGTTCTCTCTAAATGTCCAGTTTATCTCTTTTCAAGATAATCAATATTATTATAAGCTAAACTATATCCCTGGTTAGAAAAGCAAGATGCTACAACCCCAAAAGGCTCCAAAGGGGGAAAAATATCAAAGTGAGGAAAAGAAAGAAAGAAATAAACTACAAGAGAAGTAATGTACAGTCAAGATGGAATATTGTAAGAATAGTAACATCATTTAATTACATCATTCGTACGTAAACTGTAAAGGCCTTCAAAAGAGAGAGAGAGAGAGAGAGAGAGAGAGAGAGAGAGAGAGAGAGAGAGAGAGAGAGAGAGAGAGAGTGAGAGAGAGTTTTGCTAAAATTTTCCAATGAAGCAATACGGTGCCTCCTGACTTATATCTCTAGATATTAAAATAAGAAGTGAAAATTCCATAATTACAAATTTGATTTCTGAGAAGAGAAGAAAAAGTCCAAAGGTATCTAACGTCAGATTTGGAGCTTGCGATTTATTTCTATATCATTATTCAACGGTTTTGGCACCAATATTTATATAAGGAAAAGAATATTCAGAATATTCAGGAAATACATAAAGGCAGAGTCATTTATAAGGTACCTATACTTCTTTAGAGATTACGTAAAACAGTTTTTTATTATTTCGTAAAAGTTTTGTTTCCGATCATTTCAGGTAAATGTAACTACTGAACCCTTATTACATACAAGATGGCTGCTAGTTAATCACAAATTGTAGTTTTACCGTCAAGAACCATTCCTTTTTTTTTTTTTTTTTTTTTTTTTTTTTTTGGCCACGTACCATTAAAAGACAATAAGACGTTTTCCAATATATTACCCACAACTTTCACTTGAATTACATTCAATGAGATTAGCTTTTTTTTATCAGGGCCACATCCATTTTCTGATTACTAACCTTTTTAAATCGAAGGTTTCGCAAAAGTTGCTCGAAAATTTAACAAAATTTCAAAGGATTTTACTTCTGTCTATAAGGAGATCCTCTAGGAGAAGGACACTCCAAAATCTAACCATTTTGGGTCGTGCCATAGCATCTTATACTGTACCAACCGTGTTTCACACAATTGTACATAATTCCTTTTGTATATATTATGCTTGTATCTTCGCTCTTCCCTCGCACTAAAACGAACATGAAAATTCAAGTCTGGTTTTTCTTCTGTAATATTGTCTGTCTTGTGAACTTGTTATGTCCTGTTGCCTTGAGGTTTTGTATATAAGGAGATGTTCTACAATAATATAACTCAGTCGTTCCCAACCTGTCTTTGAGTTCACAGCCTTACTCGGCGCCGTCACAATACCATTGTCTTCCATTGTCTTGGGTTAAAGGTCTCTGGCTTGAGGGTACACTCGGGGAAACTATTCTATCTTATATATTTTCCTCTAGTTTTTTTTTTGTTATTTTTTCTTTCTTTTTTCTTTTTTTTTCTAAGATTTTATAGTTTATAAAGGAAACATTTATTTTTATGTTGTTACTGTTTTTAAAATTTTAATTTTTCCTCGTTTCCTTTCCTCGTTGGGCTATTTTGCCTGTGAGGGCCACTCGGCTTTTAGCATCGTGCTTTTCCAACTAGGGCTGTAGCTTATCAAGTAGTAGTAATAATAATAATAATAATAATAATAATAATAATAATAAGAAGAAGAAGAAGAAGAAGAAGAAGAATAAGAAGATTTAATTGTTGAGTATGGTATATATATATATATATATATATATATATATATATATATATATATATATATATATATATATATATATATATATATATATATACACACACACATATATATATATATATATATATATATATATATATATATATATATATATATATATATGTGTGTGTGTGTGTGTGTGTGTGTGTGTGTGTGTGTGCGTGTGTGTGTGTGTGTTTCCTGACACTATCTGAGAAAAGAAAGTCACAAATACACCCAACTACAGTAACAAATCAATAAGCTGTATTGCATTAAGAATCAAAATCCAGTGAAATATATATTTAGGACTCTTTTAACTATATTCAACTATCGATAGTAGCAAGTTAATCAACTTTAGCTACTTATTTTTTTCTCAGAGTGATTACGTGATTAGCCAATTCCTTATCGTAGCTTAAAAAATTTTCAAAATAGATACACATACAAGTACTGGAGTTGATAATTCTAACAAATAAGCAGCTCCAGCAGTTACTGAAACTTACAAAATATTTCTTTTCGAACGTAATTCCATAAAAAGATTTTTTTTAAGAAATTGTGAGATGGATATGTGGTTATTTTAAAGCCTAAAACGGTAAAGTATTTCTCTAGGTGAGTATCTAATTAACATACAGATCTTGATCCTAGTTGAAATCGTATTTCAAGTATGAGTTTCTTTAAGTCATATTAAATACCTTTTGAATGTTACGTATGAAATTGTTTGTCGATAGCAAACACATTCCAACAGATGAGCATTGCTTGCAAAATAGAGCCCACCCTCCCACGTTATCCACCACAGATGAAGCTTCATAATGCCGAATCCCCTACTGCTGCTACCTCCACGGTCATCTAAGGCACCGGAGGAAGCTGCAGGGCCTACTAGAACTGCGTCACAATCGCTTGCCATTCATTCCTATTTCTAGCACGCTCTCTTGCCTCTCTCACATCTATCCTCCTATCATCCAGAGCTTTCTTCACTCCATCCATCCACCAAAACCTTGGCCTTCCTCTTGTACTTCTCCCATCAACTCTTGGATTCATCACCTTCTTTAGCAGACAGCCATTTTCCATTCTCTGAACATGGCTAAACCACCTCAACACATTCATATCCACTCTAGCTGCTAACTCATTTCTTACACCAGTTCTCACACTTACCACTTCGTTCCTAAACCTATCTTCTCGAGATACACCAGACATACTCCTTAGACACTTCATCTCAAACACATTCAATTACTGTCTCTCCATCACTTTCATTCCCCAAAACTCCGATATATACATCACAGTTGGTACATCACTTTCTCATATAGAACTCTCTTTACATTCATGCCCAACCCTCTATTTTTTACTACTCCCTTAACTGCCCCCAACATATATACAGTATACACACACACACACACACACACACACACACACACACATATATATATATATATATATATATATATATATATATATATATATATATATATATATATATATATATATATATATATATATATATATATATATATATATATATATATATATATATATATATATATAAGATTAAGGATTCCAACGACCAAGGCCATTTATTCACCAAATAATTGACCATTTCAATGGAAATCTTATATCTACATTGTCCCCTAATAAAATGCAACTGAAATTACATGTACGGATGAAAGAGAGAGAGAGGAGAGAGGAGAGAGAGAGAGAGAGAGAGAGAGAGAGAGAGAGAGAGAGAGAGAGAGAGAGAGAGAGGGGTTATAACGATACTTTGAAGTTGTTCGTGAGTTTTGTATAATTATATCGACTTGACTTAAACTTCAATGTATTTATACTGTACGCATCAAGAAGAAATCGTCTATCTTGTAGACTTTTCATTTGTTTGTGATAATTTAGTATTAGCAGGGAAAGATAGAAAGAAGGAGAAAGCATTTCAATAAACATCGAGATGGCTTTACGAACTCCTGATGAACGTTTAATTTCAAAACCCTTATAATTTCTAATAATTAGAGATTAAGCTTTTTTTTATGTTTTTGAGATAGATACCCACATGCATAATTAAGAGAGTTTATGAAAACAGGAATTTATTTTCAAGGATGGAAATATATCATTACTTTTTCATAAAAAGTTCGTTTCTTTCTTGAGTTCGTCTTCGCTATGCAGTATATTTTAAGAACTGCGACTATTTGCAGACACTGTCCGTGTTAAAATGTTAGGTTCGCGATTTTGTTTTGTAATCCGAGCAAAGCTCTCCTATATTGACATTACAATTTAGCTTTTATTCTCTCCTAAGATTCCCTGAGTCAGATGTTTGATGGTCAACGGGTCGGATAACACTTTCCTTAGTCTCTTTCCCCCTTTTGTTTCAGGATCATTCTGTTTTTCGTTCTCTTTAGCAGTAAAATCATCCGAGGAAGCGTCTCTTATTTCATGTTTTTTAAACTTTTCCACATAAGTTATATTCAAGTTTTCCAGGTCAAGCGTAAAATAACGGAAAAAAACAAAAAAACAGAAAAAGAATTTCTCGTGCTTCAATTAGGATGAAAGATAAATGTGAAGTAAAGGAGATAAACCAAAAACTACGTTCCTTATTTGAAAAATGCGGAAAATTTCCCAATTGGGACCGTTACATCTTAAAATCAAAAACTACTTGTCTTAAAATTAAAATGTAACGTCAATGCCCATATGCATTCTGGTAAAGCATGTCCAGATATGATTTCCATATTTTTAGAAGATAATCTTAAGGTTTCAGTAATCTTAAAGAATGTCGTAGTCAGGTATGTATGCTTGATTATTATTCAGACAGAAATTCATAGAATTAAAAAATATGGTAATTTTCTGCATATCAAACACAAACGTTATGGGGAGGAGGAAATGAAGAAATTTTCTATTGATTCACTTTGGCAAGAGGGTAAATTGGATATGGGTTCTCCTATGAATCTAGTCGGGAGACTCTCTCTCTCTCTCTCTCTCTCTCTCTCTCTCTCTCTCTCTCTCTCTCTCTCTCTCTCTCTCTCTCTCTCTCTCTTTACTTGGAAGCAAATATTAGATAACGCAATCCAACAGAAGAATACCGTAATTAGTTGTAGATAACAATAGGAATACATATTTCAATCTTTTTGCCTGTCCGTTGTGATTTCTACTTACTCAATCTCCCACATATAGGAATATAGATATTCATACATACACTTACAAATACACACACATACAACCCCCCCCCCCCCCCCACACACACACACATATATATATATATATATATATATATATATATATATAT
>NC_090740.1:104225888-104228388 GCF_036898095.1 Palaemon carinicauda | reverse complement strand
GTTAAAGGCCCTTTCTTCTTCCCCTCCCCAATTTTTTACTTTTTATTTCTTTAAGGCATCTAAAAGTCTCGCTATCTCTCCAAAACTTCTTATGAATTTACGGTAATACTAAGCGAGCCCAAGGAATCCAGCTACTTCCTTAGAGTTACATGGACTGGGGAAATATCTAATAGTCTCTACTTTACTGGGGCAGGGTTGGATACCTTCCGGGGTTATTATGCGACCTAAGAATTCATCCTTTTTACAGAAAAAATGCACTTTGACAAATTTATTTTCCTTCCATTAAGTCGCAATATTTCTAAAACTTTACAAATATTATTATTATTGTTATGTTCTCTGACTGTTTTCCCTATAATTATGATATCGTCTAAATAAGCAAGAGCTATATGGTCAATTAAGGGAGACAAAACTGCCATCATTACTGTTGAGAAATGATTTGGAGCTTTTTTAACACCGAAAGGAAGAAAGTTAAACAGAAATAATTGATCGTTAGCTATAAATACTGTTTTACATTTACTGCCTTCATGAACGGGTATTTGATAGTATCCAGATTTTAAGTCAACCTTAGCAAAATATTCAATATCCCATGCTTTCACAAGTAATTATTCGATCGAGCCCAATGGAAATATATTATCCTTAGTGACTGCATTCAACTTTCTATAATCAACACACAATCTTACCGAGCCACCCCTTTTTCTAACAGCTAAAATTGGAGAAGCCCAGGGGAATTCACTCCCTTCAGTTATCCCTTGTTCCCTTGAATTATTAATTTCCCTTTCTATCTCTTCCTGGAAATGAATGGATACCTTACAAGGCCTTGACCTGATTGGGTCCGCCTGCCCAGTTTCAATGCTAAAGGGAAATTGATCAATACTCTCGGGGTGCTCATCTCTGATTGCCATTGCATCAGAATAATTATTGACAATGTCACTAACTGCAAGCTGATATTATGACGGACATAGTATTCGTTCTTGCATAATGAAATTCTGAGTGCGTTCGTGTGTGTATGCTGGAGTTGTGTCTTTTAAAATCCCATTATAAGCAATTCTACATAACTCTAATTTACACACAGAATCACTATTTATGACAAGTCTTTTATTTGACAAATTAACTGTCGTTATATCAGCTCTGTTCTCTTTTATTTCCGTCAGTCCTATAATATCATATGGGCCGAATTGTCATGGGGTTTAACAACGTCCTTAGTTCCTTCCGCAAGAGGGTGACACGGGGTCACTGATATGCTCGTAAGTGTCTGGGGAGACAACACTTCTCCTCTTTCAGGTACAACTGTTACCTTACTCAAATGTTTCTCCAAGCTCGCACACAAACTTACTCTCTCATGACTTTCTATCGGCAAAATGATCCCTCCTGCTTTTACTGTTTTTGTATCTTTTCCCCCCAAAATGCATATTTGATTATTAGAGATAAAATCAATTCCCAAAATAGCCTCGATTTCTGGAATTCCCAAAGTGGGTAAGACAAAAATATCTCGTGCAAACTTCACACACCCCACCTTAAAGTTGACGATTGTTGAATGGTTTATATGTAGTTTATTTCCTCCTGGCTTGTCAAGAGTGATAAATGCCAGTGGCTGTAGTGGATTTGAGGAGAATCTTTTATCAATCAATGAAACGCAGGCTTCTATGTCGATCAATGCTCGATTGGATTTATCTAGCAGGACAATCCTAACGGCTAATTTAACTAGATGGCCATTACAAGATATAGGGCATGGGCCAATCTCCTCAGCTGCAATGCCGCTGCTCCCTAGTGCTGCTGAGATGAGATCTGGGTTACTGATGGATGTCCTAGTGTCTTTATTGTCACTGTCACTTCCGTCGTCACTGCTTCCTTAGATACTGCTTGTGATGTCATGCACTCTCGAGATAAATGACCCTAGGCCTGACAAGTGTAACAGCAGGTTGATCCATGGGTGGAGCACTACACTCGTCGGTGACCCTCTCCCCCACACTGCCAACACGTAATTTGCTGACTGCGTTCACACTTACCTCTTGTTGGTGGTCGAGTGCCTCTTATGGCTGCCAACTTCTCGGAATCGGGCCAAATATTCCCAGTCATTTTTTCTTCTGGCAAACTGTCTAAAATGTTTTGTATCACACTCACTACGTCTGCTAACAAGCAATTGTCATTGAATAAATAACCACATAAATATGGGTTTATCAATCTGTGGATATGTTTACAGGCAATGGGTTTTTTATCACCTTCTGGGAGATTGGTAATCTGGGTAGAAAACGAATTGCAATTGTGAAAAATGCGAGTTGCAAAACTATGAACTGATTCACCTTCCTGTATTATGGGTTTATAATTTTCTTTTATGTCTCCCTTTCTCGCATCAGGTAAGGCATACCTCTCAATGAAACGTCGTTTTATTTAAGTATAACTTCTCAAACTGTCTTGTGTCCAACACATTACCTCCATTGCAAGAGCATCTTTCACGAATCTAATTACTTAAATAGATTTTTCTTTTTACATCCACCCATAT
>NC_090740.1:104200888-104220888 GCF_036898095.1 Palaemon carinicauda | reverse complement strand
CAAATATTTTTTTGGGCTCAAGCCATGTCGTCGTGATGGAAGTTCCTTAAAGTAGCTTCCTAAGGGATAAAATTACTACAGTGATATTCCCAGAGAATTTTACCTTTAGGTATCCAGAATTCTAACTCCTGGCGTTAATATCCTTAAAATTTCTCCAAAGGATATCGCATAATATCAGCGGATGCATTCTTGACATGCCTCTATAGCAATCTGCACCCCAAACAGCGTTTTGGCTACGAGGAGGATGTGGCAAAAGGGAGCCGTCCAAAGGCTCTTCCCGCTCTCGTAATACTATTGGGAATACAACAGCGCCATTCCCACGACGGCGGAAATTCCTTTTTTTGTAGCCATCTCACTCGGTGATATTTCCTGGTGATCTGACTTTTCAATCGTTTTACAGGATTATTATTATGCTTTCTCCATCTTCTTCCGCCTCTGAAAAGTTGAGTATCAGGTCTTTACTATGAGTATATTTTAGCTCCTGTTTCACAATGAAATTAGAGTATTTTATTGTGTTTATGAGCTAGGCTACTTACTGGAGGTGCCATGGCGCCGTCGTTCGTTTGGCATATGTTATTTAGATAGCAGAACGACTTTCAGTTTTTAATAGCTTTATTTAGTTACAGTGAACCCTCGCTACTTCGCGGTTCGACCATCGCGGATTCACCACTTCACGGGTGTTTTTCATAACCCATATATATATACATAATGCAGATTTTCCGGAAATTTCGAAGATTACGTGATATCTGAAGACCCCAAATACAATATTTCGTTACCTGTAATTCCATTAATACTGTAATTAGTAATATCTGCTCCCACTGATTGTTCATTGCATTATGACATATAATTCAGCACAGAAAGAAATAAAACATGAAAAGAGAATGTGATTGTAGGATAATTCAGTACTGTATACAGTACGTAGTAAAATTAAATCGAACATGAAACGCAAATCAGATGCAGTCATACCATATTAGAATGGTGTAAAGCTTCTGATGGCTACTACTGTACTACAAATGTAATGGATGTGCTTCTTTTCTATGAATCTTTTGTAAGTATATGAACGTAGTACTGCATCCAATAATATTCTTTGTTGCAAAAATCACATTTCGAATAAGCGAACGAAAGAGAGAGAGAGAGAGAGAGAGAGAGAGAGAGAGAGAGAGGAGAGAGAGGAGAGAGAGAGAGAGAGAGAGAGAGAGAGAGAGAGATACACATCCTACAACAAAAGCGTAAAATAGCATACGTAAAGCTGTATATTATTATTGTTATTATTACTAGCATTATTATTATTGTTGTTGTTATTAAGATTATTATTGTTATTATAATTATTATTATTATTATTATTATTATTATTATTATTATTATTATTATTATTATTATTATTATTATTACAGTATCATTATTTATTATTATTATTATTATTACTGTACAGTATACACAGGATATCTTGTACTTTGAATTGGTAACCTACGTAGCATATAAGACGGGTTGTGATTGGTTCAAGCGCTGATAGATGACGAATCAGAACTCAAGTTTTGTTATCTAGCCTGTGATTGGTGTTTTTCCCGCATCTCCAACCCGCAGCATCTAGGTTTTCGCGGCCACTTTCTCTGTCGCCGTATCGCTGTGTAGACGTTGTTAAGTTTATGAACTTTAATCTGTGCTGTGCTTGACTGTTTTAAGTTGAACTTTTTGTTGAACTTTCTGTTAAACTCTACTGTACAATGCCTCCCAAGCGTTCTACTTCTACTAAGGATGGTAGTGAGCCTAAACACCACCGAAGGATGATGACGATTGCTGAGAAGGTGACGCTTCTCGATATGTTAAAAGACCTTGAAGACCTGACGAAATCGGCCAGT
Source organism: Palaemon carinicauda (assembly GCF_036898095.1). Taxonomy (NCBI): domain Eukaryota; kingdom Metazoa; phylum Arthropoda; class Malacostraca; order Decapoda; family Palaemonidae; genus Palaemon; species Palaemon carinicauda. Next base: position 104,219,029 of record NC_090740.1, on the reverse strand, counting down.
GAAGAAGACAGTGAAACACAGGAAGAGATCCAAGAAATTGTCGAAGAAACGGGCTTACCATTAGAACGGCTTGCCAAGCTCTGCAAGCTTGCGAAAGAGGTGAAAGAAATGTCGCAAGAGTGGGACGAGGATATGGTTCGTTCTATGCAATTGTGCAACAAGATCGATGAACACATGACTCCCTACAGGATGCTCTTCGAGCAAAAAAATAGGCAGCGACAGCAACTTCCAATCACAATGCCCTCGGAAAAAATTGAAGAAATTTTCCAGGAAGAAGTTGAAAAGGTGTCCCAGGAAAAGACACCTCCGTCTGAAGAGACGTAAAATACTATCATTGGCTGCACAGTAAAAGACATCATCAGCTTCATCATCATCATTTCTACTGTGCAGCAAATTCATTGCCATCATCATTCAAGTTTTTCTTGAACTTCTTCCGTGGTGAGTACAGTAACAATCTTTATTTTCTACTTTAATATTATAACATTTTAATATTTGTGCCTGTTTTAGTTTAGTACTGTATGCATTAAGTTAAAGGGAAGGTTTTAAAAGTCTGAAGAGTATACATGTTGTAATCTATCATATTTTTTTGTTTAAAATTTACATTTACGTACGTAAAACAATCTCTCTCTCTCTCTCTCTCTCTCTCTCTCTCTCTCTCTCTCTCTCTCTCTCTCTCTCTCTCTCTCTCTCTCTCTCTCTCTCTCTCGTAAATTGTTTTCCTGCTTTGCTACGTACAATATGTACTGTATGATTTTATATACTGTAGAAAAGGTAAATAATTTTTGTAATACTATAACATATTTTCTAAAAGCTTTTACTGTAAATATCATTATTTATCACTGTTGTGAATTTCACCAGTTTATTAAATCTGCCCGATGTACTGGGCGGATCGCAAGGCTTTGAAGAGGCAAGATTCCCAAAACCTTCCAGGAGTTAACTAAAAAACGGCGATAAAATTTACAATTTTATTATAAAAATAAACTCTGATAAAGGACAAACAACATCCTTAAGCATTCACAAGACTTGATGAAAAACAAGGCTGACTCTTGGTAATGTAACACGTGATCTTCAAGCACCAAGTCCACACCAGACTCATTAACAAACTGAAAATACTGACAATTCGAATTCAATATACAACGAATCACACACCAAATATCCCTATTCTTAGTTAACTCAGGATTCAGATCCCCAATCACAAGGATCTCTACATTAAACTGCGATATAAAAACTACATGTCTTGCACACAAACTTATACTACAACCAACCTGGTACACGAGGTAGAGAGAAGAGAACAACTTAATAAATGACTTATCTTTAGGGGGACGATGAAGCAAAGAGGCCGAGTGAGGGTCGGCAGCTTCGAAGAAAAGTTCATTTTCCCCGCGTTAACTAAAGTTTCCTTAGCAAAGTGGAGGGAAATCTTAGTTTATTTCTTTGCAAGGGGTTTGACAATGCCTTTTCATTTACTACAGGATCGAAAAACAGTTAAGGCTTTTCTTTAAATACAAGGGAAGGCTTAAGGCTTCGGCTGAGGGCCATAATTTGTCCATATCCAAGGACTTGGAAAGTCATTGACACTAAACACATACATAAGACATTTTTGTCATGTTGCCTCAATTATAAGTTAGATTCATCATTGATATATCATAAACAGACAATTTCCACAACACTCGTTTCTTCCCCACCAGGTGGTTAAGATTTAAGTTCCCATACAGTCGTGTACTAAACCTCAAGTCTTTCGCCCGCGAGATCCCCCAGCCTTCCCTCATTTGACGAAACGTTCTGATGTCAAATGGCGGTATTTTCGAATGGCCATTTCGAAAATTCCCGACAATCACTTTCATCATGCGCGTTAAATGCCTTCTTTGTTCAGAGCGTGGTTGTTTACTGAGCGTACTTTATCATGCCGTCGTTTCAGACGGCGTCATAAAGAAAAACATTTCATTTGGAAGTCCTAAGAAAAATTAAGTAAAACATTAGTAATAACAATATCAACATGCTGTACTGAATAATCAATATAATCGATGCAAAAACTAACCTATACACAGATGTGTAAATACCATTGTTTCTTCATTATGATCAGAGAAACGTAAACAAAACATTAGATGCCTTTTTTTATCGTGCTTTTTGGCGTGTTTAGGAAACGCATGATATAAAATCGCCTTTAATATTTGTGCCTGTTTTAGTTTAGGGTACTGTAGTATATGCATTAAGTGTTCTGTACATTAAAGGGTAGTTTGTTAACATTACTACGTAAAAGGGAAGGTTTTAAAAGTCTGAATATACATGTTAAATAAATAGGTAAATATGGTGTCACTACTTCGCGGATTTTCACCTATCGCGGCCAGGTCTGGAACCTATCTACCGCGATAAACGAGGGTTCACTGTATTTTAATTGTTTAGCTATTTAGTCAATTATTCTTGTAAAGTTTCGATAATGTGCATAATTTTTGTTTCCCCCTTTTCTCTGTCAATCGTATAGTTAGAGTTTTGGTGATTTAGGTAACCGAGATCTCGTTTAGCCTCGGTAACCTTACCTAGACGTTTTACTTATACGTTCAGGCTTTCCCTGGTTACCCTCGTGTATTGTTTTCATTCAGTGGAGACTGATACCTTCTAGAATGTTATGAAACATTACACGTCTCTTCGGAGACTTAAGGGTAATCTCTTTGCCTCTGAGTGGAACCGCAGGCTACAGCCCTAATACCCGTGCCTTGAAATTTATTCAGACATGGCTAACTTAAGGTTTGTCCTGCCTCTCCCCTTAACCTTTGGTTGTGGTATACCATCAGGTTTTGGGATTTAGTCAGAACCTCAGAGTATTTGGTCTTATGTCGGCGCCCTGCCGGCAGGGCGAATGGGTTGTAGGATACCATTATTCCCCTGCCGGCCAGGTGGCCGGTAATGGAGGTTAGCCCTCATTAGCCCCACTTGAAGTTATAGTAGGATACCATTTTCTCCTTGCAACTAAAAGACTAGTCCTATGCCACAGTTCTCTGGGCTGAAGAGTAATTTTCTTTAGCCTAGGATACGTGGCATTGGAACTCTGTTTCTTCTTTGTTGAGAGGAGGCGGCAGTGCCGCCATCCCCTTAACTGTGTCGGCAATCTCTGGGATGGAGAACTGAGTCCCTCCTGTTCCCTGGGATTCTGCTGATACTGAAACAGAGTTTCTTTTACAGGTGGTAGGACTGACAGTTTTTGCCAGTTCCTTTCACACCCGTTACAGGACCATGTTCCCTACCCCTCTGTCCACTTTTTATGGCTGAGCCATTGTCTTTCTTTAGGCCGGCATCTTCAAACTTTACCTTTGTTGGTAGGTTGCCGGAGCCAGCCAGACTCCCTCTCTAGTCATGTCTTTGGCTGACGGCAGAGCATAATGCCGCCAACCACATCATCTGTCGGCAATTGCCGGTCTAGCTGGCAACTGCCGGCCCAGCTGGCAGCCAAGATGGCTGCTGGCGACCATGATGGTCGTGAGACGGAAGTCCTTTCTGTTGTTCCCTTGGTTCTTCAGTCCTCCCTTGGACAGCTGCTACAGGTCCTGTTGCTGGGGTACTGCCGGCCAGGCCGGCAGAGATAGTGCTGACCCAGTTGGCAGCCTGCCGACTGTACTGGTACTGCTGGACTCGCCGGCCGGCAGTGTATCGGCGGTACCTTGTTGGCAATAGTACTGTAGCTGCACGGAAGCCTAAATGGTACATTCTCCCTTTCTATTAGAGCCTTCTTTCTGGAAAAAGGCAGTCAAATTAGACTTTTACATCCTTAATTACTGTATACATTCACAGTAAGGAGTAGCCTTTTTTCCATGCTATCTCTCTCTCTCTCTCTAGCTAGCATGACGGGTATGCCGGCAAGACCTAGCTATGCCGGCTACATGCTGGCTGAACTACTGTATATTTCATACAGGTAGCCAGTATATCTGCATTATAGAATATACTGCAGATAGTAAACTACTATATAGTTTATACTAGTAGTTATTTCCAATATATTTTGGATATCCAACACAGGCATTTGCTGAGCCCAATCCTATATTGAATGAATATGATTTCTTCAATATCCTGATTAGAAATAAGTATTAGGATTACCCTACAATATTAAACACTTCAAGGCAGGAGTAGTACACTCCTAACCCTTAAAGGGTAGAGCCTTTTCCTTGAGTCTCCCTGATCAGGAAACTCTATATTTTAATATTTTAGGAAGACTATAGCAAATAGGCTGAGTAGGATATACATATATATGTCTTTATTTTCCTAGTCCACTTGGGTTCATGCTAAATGGACCATACAGTCATATGCTACTATGAAGGCTGCATAATGACTAGACTACAATACATGATGTATAGTAGCCAGTAAATTGCAATATAGACTTACTGCAATAAGAAAATTACAGTACCATGATACAGTAGTATTTTCTGACATACCTTGGGTACCCTTGTACGAGCATTCCGCTGGTACCATTCATATATTGAATGAATAGTTTTCTTCAATATTCTGATCGAGAATCAGTCATCCCCCTGACGACCAGAAAACCTTTGGGATTAAGGGCAAGAAATGCCCCAAGGTAGAAGAGGAAATTGTTGCGTCGGAATTTCCTCCGCCTGTGCCGGCTTTAGAGCCATCGATGACGATATCTTCGTGTGGTACAATTATGTATCCAACTGAAGAATCAAATAGAGAGCTTTTGTAGACAAAACGAAAAGCAGGAAGTAAAACGCAGGAAGTAAAACAGATCCTCGTAAAGTTTCTCTTGTCGCTTCCCAGTGGTCAGTCAAACGACCTATGAATCAAGTCCTACCAACATGCTCCATAACCAATCCCTGGAGGTTCGCGGAGCAGATGGCAATCTCTACATATCAGAGAAAATAGGTGCTGTTCCTTTTGACAAAATTCAATTTTGGCCAAGCTTTAATGCTTTCCCTAATTGTTGGGTTCAACTGAAGTACAAAACAAAGTCAAGAAAAGGAACGGAACCAAAGGAGGTCTTGATTCTCGACCATGATAAGGCACAGACTATCCTTTCAGGAAGTCTAAGAAAGGTGGGTTATTCAGAGTCGAACGTATTCTCACTGAATAACGGACACCCTTCCTTTCTTGTTCCCACTTCACTCTCATTCCCCTTTATGGGGATGGCATTTACTTCTGTAGCCAAAGCGGTAGAGGCGGGTAAGCCATGTCCCACACCCGATGAGTGCAAGCCTTTGTCACCAGCTTTTCCAGGACAGGAAAAGGACTGGAAGGAAGTCCATTTGACATTTTCAGTAGGAAAATTAGACAAGGACATCGCAAGTCGACAATTCAAGGTATGTGTCCCTAAATTGTCTTAGTTGCTTTTTTGTAATGAAGAGGAGTCAAAGGAGAGACTTGTGACATCCCTTTCTCTACAAAACTACATGGAGTTGTGTTCAATCTACTAGAGTACCCCAGAAATACTCATGTTCATAGCCAAAATGCACATGGCTATCCTGGTGAAGGATCTTTACACCTTTATGAAGGCTAGGAGAGCATATAGAGAGTCTATGTTCGCTGATGCAACAGTAATACACGAAACAAGGAAGTTAATATCTTCCAACATCTGGGGAAAAGACATCTTCCCACACTAAGTCAATAAGGAAGTAATTAAGAACGCCACCATGGAGAACATAGGTCTTCTCCAAAAATGGGGCATTCCCTCAAAGAGAGAATCTTCTGTGGTTGTGGGTCCCCAACCTAAAAAGAAAATTAGAAATGCTGAAAATATCCGGGCTGCTCAACAACATCCCACTATTCCAGTGACCACGATGCTACTGGCAGATGGTCAAAAGTCAAAGCCTACTGACTACTCGAAGCATAAAGACGCTTTGGCTAGGAGGAACTTTCCCTCAGGATCGCAGGACCTTCGATCCTTCGGTCCAAAGCCTTGTAACGGGCCGAGAGAGGAGTTGTGAAATCAAAGGCAGATTGGAAACGACTAAGTTATATTGTTGTGGAACACACTCCTTATATACAAAACCTCAAGGCAACAGGACATGACAAGTTCAGAAGACAGACAAAATCACAGAGGAAAAACCAGACTTGAATTTTCATGTTCGTTTTAGTGCAAGGGAAGAGCGAAGATACAACCATAATATATACAAAAGGAATTATGTACAATTGTGTGAAACACGGTTGGTACATGGCTCCCCCCCTAAAAATTACATACTGTACATGTTAAATAGGACGCCCTGATCTAGAGAGGCGAACTGTAGGCGGGTCATCTGGCAGAAGATAAGCAGGTTTTAGACGATCAATGGAGACCCAGTCTTTTTTGCCTGAATGTTTAGGAGGAATGCTTTCGGACTGCGTCGGATCACAAGGTAAGGTCCCGTGTAAGGGGGCGTTAACGGTGGCTTGCTGGTGTCGTTGCGCAGGAAGACGTGCGTTGCAGAGTGCAAGTCCGTTGGTATGTGATGCTTCGCTGGGGGCTTGTAAGTCTGGCGGCACAGAGTAAATTTTCCCACGACGTGATGTATGCGCTGGAGATCGTCGGAGGAGGTTGTAGAAGGAAAAAACTCGGCAGGGACGACCAACGGGTCGCCATACACCATTTCGGCTGCCGAGACGTCGAGGGCGTCTTTAGGAGTGGTCCTTAGTCCAAGGAGGACCTAGGGAAGCTGAGTAAACCAGTTGCAATCCTTGCAGCGGGACATCAAAGCTGCTTTGAGGGTGCGATGAAAACGTTCAACCATTCCATTGGAAGCGGGTTGTAGGCCGTTGTGTGATGTAGGGTGATGCCCAGGAGATTCGCTAATGACGTCCATAATTGAGAGGTGAAAGTGGTTCCCCTGTCAGAAGTAATATGCTCAGGGATACCGAATCTTGAAATCCATCCAGAGAGTAAGGCAGATGTACATGAGGCGGACGTTGCAGTTTCCATGGGAATGGCTTCAGGCCAACGAGTGGAGCAGTCGATGACGGTAAACAGGTAACGATGTCCTTGTGAAGTGGGTAGGGGGCCTACAACGTCGTCGTGAATGTGTGCGAAACGACGCTGAGGTTGAGGAAAGGTGCCCACTCCTGAATCCGTGTGTCGATGTACTTTGAAAGTTTGGCAAGAAGTACAGGCACGGACCCAATCCTTAGCATCCTTAGAAATGCCGTGCCAAATGAACTTTGCCTTCAGCAGCTGTGCAGTAGAACGGCACGAGGGATGTGAAAGGCCATGGATGAAATCAAACACCTGTCGGCGCATGGGAGCAGGAATCCAATATCGCGGTCTACTAGTACTGACGTCACAGAGGAGGGTGGTGTTGGAGTTTTCGAGGGGAAAATCCTCCCAACGGAGGGACGTGCAGGATGTCCTACAAGCTTGATACTCTGGATCCTGTCGTTGGGCTTCAGCCAGGGCGTTGTAATCCAATCCCAGTTGAACGGCAGCCAACGTGTTTCTTGACAGGGCATCTGCAACGGGATTCATTTTCCCAGGGACGTATTGGAGGGTGCAATTGTATTCAGCCACAGCGGAGAGATGTCGGCGTTGACGGGCGGACCAGGCGTCAGACTGTCGAGTGAAGGCGTGCACCAGAGGCATGTGGTCTGTGCGAATGACGAATGGCGTACCTTCTAAGAAATGGCGAAAGTGACGGACAGCCAGGTGCACCGCCAGCAATTCTCGATCGAAGGTAGAATAACCCGATTCTGCCTTGGACAGTTTTCTGCTGAAGAAGGCCAATGGGCGGGGCGAGCTTTTGACCACCTGCTCGAGTACTGCACCAATAGCGACGTCGCTGGCATCGGTGGAGAGAAGGAGAGGGGCGTGTGGGATAGGAAAAGTGAGAGCCGCAGCAGTTGATAGAGCCTTCTTTGCATTGCAGAAGGCCGCTTCTTGAAGGGGACCCCACTTCAAGTCCTTTGGCTTGCCCTTGAGGGAGGCGTAGAGGGGAGCAAGAGTGGCGGCAATGGCTGGCAGAAAGCGGTGATAATAGTTGATCATGCCCAAGAATTCCTGCAGAGCTTTGTCGGTCGAGGGCGTGGGAAAATTCTGAATGGCTGCTACCTTCTCAGGGAGGGGATGGACTCCTTCAGGAGTGATACGGTGCCCTAAGAACGACACTTCGTTGGCGCCAAAGGTACACTTGTCGTACCGGACTACAAGGCCGTTTTGTTGCAGGCGGTCGAGCACGATGCGCAGGTGACGGAGGTGTTCCTCTTTTGAGGAGGAGAACACAAGTATGTCGTCCACATAACATACACAGAAAGGGAGGTCCCCTAAGATGCCATCCATGAGACGTTGAAACGTTGCCCCAGCATTACGAAAGCCAAAACAGGAGTAATTGAAGGTGTATGTGCCAAACGGAGTGGTGATGGCGGTCTTGGGGATGTCTTCTGGGTTCATAGGCACCTGATAATACCCCTTCAGGAGGTCGAGCGTAGAGAAAACCTTTGCTTTGTGCAGGTAGGAGGTTACATCGGCAATGTTTCGGAGGGGGTAGTGATCCGGTTCTGTTTGCATGTTGAGGCGCCTGTAATCCCCGCACGGACGGAGGGAGCCGTCTTTCTTCAGAACGATGTGTAAGGGTGACGACCATGGGCTGGAGGCCTTTTGGCAAAGGCCCATTTTCTCCATTTCGGCGAACGTCTGTTTGGCGGCTGAATTTTGCGAAGACTGGGGGTCCCGTCGTCTTGATATGGTGATAAATACCGTGCTTAGCAGGAACCGTGGGCGTTTGGCGAAGTTCTGGACGGGAAACTTCCGGGTACGACGTGAGGAGGTGGGCGTAGGCATCCGTGGGTGCGCTGATGTGGAGAGCGAGGTTAGAGGGGGCGGGTTGAAGAGGTGTCGACAAGTACGAGTCCGCGTTGACCAATCGTCGGTGGGCGACATCGACCAGAAGGTGGAAATGAGAGAGGAAATCCGCACCGAGGATTGGCATTGTGACGTCAGCAACGAGAAACTTCTAATTGAATTTACCGTTTCCGAACGATAATGTGAGGCTTTCGTAACCGTAGGTGGGTATCGCAGATCCGTTGGCAGCTACCAAGCGGACGTCGGCAGATGTAGACAGACTACGTCGTGCCTTGAAGAGTTTCCTTGGCAAAAGAGAACGACAAGCACCCGTGTCTACCAAAAATCGCCCGCCCGTTCCTGCATCCTGTAAAAAGAAAAGATTAGAAACATGGGAGGCCACCGCCACAAGCGATGGCCTACTTACACGTTTTTTGGCCACTGACAGTCTTTGGCACATTTCTTTGCGGTTGCCCCGAATCTGAAGTGGTAGTAGCAAAACTGCGGTGGATGGGAGGTAGTAAGTGGCTGTAGAAGTCGTTCGTTGGGGCGCGAGCGATTGGTGGGTGGTGGGCGGCTTTATCACCGCTTTGGCACGTCACGGGGTAGGCGTGTATGTCCTACGGCATTCATGTCAGCTTCGGTGTACGTTGAATAGGCATCCTCGTCGTCAGGGGTCGAGGCGTTGATGGAGGTCTTGAAGTGGCTGTCCATAAGGGCGTCGGCTTTGGTCATCAAGTCCTTTATGGGTAAACTATCGACATCGGGTATGGCAGCGCGCACAGGTTCAGGTAAACGGCGTATCCAAAGGGCACGGAGTAGGTTTACCTCACGAGGAGAGCCGTCTGCGGCAGGTTGAAGGCGAGCGATACTGGTCATTTCATTGAGGGCAAGCGAAGCCCTTTGATCCCCCAACAGTTGTTGCGAGAGCTGAAAAAGCTTCGCTATACGGGCGGCTGGCGACGGCGAGTACTGTTGCAGAAGGTATGATTTGAGGTCGTCATACGCTATTGGGGTGTCTCCTTGTTCACTAAGCCAGTCGGATATTTCTGGGAAGGTGTCCTCGGGTATCGCCGCGAGAACATAATCCGCTTTGGTGGTTGAGCGAGTCACGCCCCTGATACGAAACTGGACTTCTGCGCGCTGAAACCAAGCAAACGCCTCTCCGCTGGCAAACGATGAAAGTTTGAATGGAGAGGCCGTAGCGCCAACTGCCGTAGAGTCCGTCATAGTACCAACGATGGAGTGGCGAGGGGGTGGGGGTGGAAGGCGGTGGAAGCGAGTCGACTTCCGGGGTCACCAATGTGACGGGCCGAGAGAGGAGTTGTGAAATCAAAGGCAGATTGGAAACGACTGAGTTATATTGTTGTAGAACACTCTCCTTATATACAAAACCTCAAGGCAACAGGACATGACAAGTTCACAAGACAGACAAAATCACAGAGGAAAAACCAGACTTGAATTTTCATGTTCGTTTTAGTGTGTGAAACACGGTTGGTACAGCCTATTCAAGATGAGCCATTGATGGGAAACAGAAATGTCCCTACCATCATTTCCTTACCTTCTACTACAGTTCAAAACCCTCCTGGAGGAGTATACCTGAGAGCTATAAAGCATACAGGTGGTAAGAAAACTTTAGCTTATCAAGTTCTGGGGAAGGCTGCTTCGTGTTCACAAGAAGGACTCAAGATATCAATGAGCCATTCTGAACTTGTCGCCACTCAACAAGTTCATAAAAAAATGTTAATCCTTCTGAACATATGGACCTTGTTCCAATTAAGGGTGTTCGTAGTCTTGCCAGACCTGAAAGGTGTCCTTCGGAACCTTCCAGTCAACCACCCCCATTCCTCCTATCTAGAATTCATGTTACAGGGAGTAAGATTCATCCTAAGGAAGAAAAGTGTCGGACTCACAGTTCCAAGTATCTTCAAAGGATTGATGAACTTAGTCACGTCAAATTCAAGCCTAGAAATAGTTCAGGTATTAATATACCTGATCAAGAGGCTAGAGTGGGCAACACCCGAAGTGTCCGGCCGATGTGCTTTTAAGAGATGACCCGGTTCCTGGAACATCACGGATGAAAGATAGGCTTCTAGAAATCTCAACTTTTTCCAGCTTAGGGGTTTCAATGTTTAAAAAACCATCGAAGCCCTCAATCACATCAACTCTCCTCTCCTTTGGAAATATTAAAGGAGCTCGGGAGGTCTGTCAAGAGACTCAGGTATTCAGTCAGAATACCAAAACGCCAACAGGGAAAAGCGCTAAACTTTCCCTAGTTCGCTATTGTGACACACCTGGTCCTAAGGGCACACCGGAAAGATGCGTTAAGAGCTTTGAGAAAACACGCATCAAACGCTTGAAGAGATAAAAAAAGACTGAGATCGGTCCCTCGTTAATCGCTTCTTTAACAGAAATTAGAGCACGAAAGTCCCAAGACTCTGCTGGTCCTTTCATGGGTGGGGAAGCCCCCTCCACACAGATCAGGCTCCCTACGACTGATCTGGGACACAGAAGCGATAATAAGACGTCACATTCGAACGTCTCATTCATTCTTGGTGAAGTTATCCATCTCTCTCTTAAAGGGACGGCACCTACCAGCTGTTCATTTACAACTGATCCACGATGTGACGCTTGGAATGGTCCATGGGCGCAGACATATTCCCTCCCAGATGGAAACAAGTCCCAGAACTGCAATTCAACCTCTTCATCACGAGCGTCTTCAAGAAACTACCTCGCTATATAGCCCCATACGAGGATTCTCTAGTGGGGCTGATAGACTAGATGAGGCTGGTCCTAGCTCTGACCCTAGGCATATTTCCGAATATTCAGAAATTAACTGCCTTCGTTTTATAACAGAGAACCCAAACCCTTCATTTAATAATTTTCTCGCTCTACCGGTTAGAAAAAGGTTTGGGATCTCAAAAAACAATATACAATTCTTAGAAGAATACAAGGCCAAGTCAACTAGAAGACAATATGAGTCATCCTGGAAAAAGTGGGTTGCGTTTGTCAAAGCAAAAGGACCGAAAGAAATTTCAATGAATTTATGTCTGTCCTTCCTTGTGCACCTTCATAGCCAAGGTCTGGCGGCCAATACGATAAATACGTGCAAGTCAGCCTTGACTAGGCCTCTCCTGTATGCCTTTCAAGTGGATCTGGCGAATGATATCTGCAATAAGATTCCAAAGGCATGTGCTAGGCTTAACCCCGCGGTACCACCAAAGCCCATCTCTTGGTCTTTGGACAAGGTCTTAAATTATACCTCATCTGTGAACAATGAAGATAGTTCTCTTAAGGATTTAACCCAAAAGGTTATTTTTCTGTTTGCTATCGCCTCCGGGGCTAAAGTTAGTGAAATAGTGGCCCTATCCAGAGATGAGGGTCAACTTCAGATCAAGGAAGTGGGAAAACTTAATCTATTTCCTGATCCATCCTTTCTCGCTAAAAATGAGCTACCCACTAAGAGGTGGGGTCCCTGGAGAATCTGCCCTCTGAAGGAAGATGTCTCTCTATGTCCTGAAGAGTGTCTAAAGGTCTATCTTCGTAGAACCTCAGACTTCAGGGGAGAACAGCTCTTTAAAGGAGAAACTTCTGGATCAAATCTATCCCTAAAACAACTAAGGGCGAAGCTCAACTAATTTATTCGTAAAACGGCTCCGGACAGTACTCCCGCAGGTCATGATCCGAGAAAGATTTCTTCATCACTGAACTTCTTTCAGTATATGGACTTTGAGCTCCATCATTCATACACTGGATGGAAATCATCCAGAGTGTTTTACAAACACTCTGCAAAACAAGTGCATGAACTGAAACACTTCGTAGTGGCGGCAGGTAGTGTATTAAAACTTGCCCCCTAATTACTGTAGTAAACAGTTTTTGGTTTGAGACCTCACATGTCCTCGTACATATAATGAATGAGAATCATCCAGAGTGTTCTACATACACTATGCTCGGCAAATCCATGATCTGAAGCAATATGTGGTGACACCAGGTAGAATATTTAACCTTCCGTCTTATTCTACGATGAACAGCTATTTGACTGGGGCTGTCAATTAAAGGGAGAAGAGGTCACCCTTCTTAGGTGTGACTTCTTTTAATTAAGTGTTATCATAACACTGGCTCTGTTCAAAATTCCAGGTTTGGAATTATACAGATAGCACTAGTGCCAGTGTACGAAGTACACACTGCAGATAGAAGTAACCAGTACAGCAATTATGAAGAGAAATTGTTTTATAATTTTCTTCAGTCTGAGAGTGGCACTTATCATTCTTCCTTCATGAAGGAAATACAGTCTTTTTACTTGTTACAAGTATAATCCCATTGTCATACTACATTCGTTTTACTGAACATCTTTCAGTCATTTATTAGTAATAAATGTCTATTAGAATGTAGTGCGTCCACCTTCGCCAGACAATTGTATGTATACATGCCAGAGTTCTTCAACTTACCAAAGTAAGTATCCTTCATGTATTTGTATCCATCAAATAATAGATATAAGAGACACTGATGTTATTTTAGCAAATATACAACTATGAGACTATTTGTATATTCAGTGTATACTTATGTTTGGTCATACTATGTATGTTAACCTCATGATCCCTTTTCTAATGTCTAGAATGACTCTTCCCTGTAGGATGCAGGAAGCACTAACATTGGTTATGATTAGTGATGGTAACGAATAACGGTAACGTCCCTTGTCTCATGTGGTCCCCATGACTATAGAAAAGGTTGCTGTAAGGTTAAGGCACTGATTAAAAATCCACAAATACACTAATGCTCTGGTATGCTTCCATCACGACGACGTGGCTTGAGCCCAAAAAACGGATTTTGAGCGAAGCGAAAAATCTATTTTTGGGTGAGATGCCCATGTCGTCCTGATGGCCCCGCCCATCTCTTCTAAAAGAAAAGATCTTCACAGTATCCCTCCCGTGGTACTGTATCTGTAACACCACGCTCAATGCTACAAGGAATGTCCGCCGTCGTGGGAATGGCGCTGTTGTATTCCCAATAGTATTACGAGAGCGGGGAGAGCCTTTGGACGGCTCCCTTTTGCCACATCCTCCTCGAAGCCGAAACGCTGTTTGGGGTGCAGATTGCTATGGAGGCGTGTCAAGAATGTATCCGCTGATATTATGCGATATCCTTTGGAGAAATTTTAAGGATATTCACGCCAGGAGTTAGAATTCTGGATACCTAAAGGTAAAATTCTCTGGCAATATCACTGTAGTATATATATCCCTTCGGAAGCTACTTTAAGAAACTTCCATCAGGACGACATGGCCATCTCACCCAAAACAAGATTTTTCACTCCGCTCAAAATCCGTTATTTTTTCCCTCCTCATCTACAATGAATTTCACTTCCATGGTGGAATATGACTGGGGAACCTCCTTCTGCATCACTGCTTTTTGATAAGTAGGTATCCACTGATTTATCACAGTCATCGTGATTATAAAATTCATCTGTGGAACAACAGTGATAGAATCATTCCAATTTTGCTCTTTTCAATTTCTCTACACTTGTTCCTGTAATCTTTTTAATTTCATTGCCATAATAAAGATTCAAGAGCTCCAATTATATCATCTGTTAGCTTGTTTTTATCCAGCGAGTAATTTCATCCTTTTCCCATTTACTACTTTCACATACGTAATCTTCAGCTTTTCTATAGCTTTACTAAACCGTTTACACATAGTTGATGCATTCAATTTTCCTAATATTCACTCCTATATCATAGTATGGTCCTTTGAAATCATTCTTTTCCTTTATTTTATCAAATGTAGTGCTATCTCCATCTGACAGCATTGTCTCATAACATAACTTTAATTCCCTTGATTGAGCCCACAATAGTATGGCTGCACTCCACTCCATACCTCCATTCTTCCCACTATAGTTCATGATGCAGTTGTGCTTTTGAGCTTCCGTTAGCTCTCTATATTCCCCATCATATATCGTTTTACTTTCTAGTTTTCTTTTATGAGAATTAAAGGTCTCTTCAACCCGTGTATGTTTCTCAATTGCAGCTCCAATTCCATAACCTTCATGGTTTTCCCCGAGGGCTGGATCATCTGTTTCATCCGATTCTAAAGTTTTGTCCTTTGAGGTTTATCGTGTGAATAGGTTCGCCGATATGTGTAAATCTGAATAACAGAACATATGCCTAGTCTTTTTGCCAATTGCCATCAAATGACAGACTCACTGGTAGCATACTATTTACCGGAGTAATTCTCAATTCATTTTCATATTATCTAAAAAATTCATTAGTGTTCATAGGAAAAGATTGTACTTTACCAATACCTATCTCAGTAACAGGACTTGAATACCTTTTGTATGTTTAGAAGGCAATGATCCCCAAACTCAAATACTCGCTTAATTTTATTTAATCCATTATACCCTAAACCTAACAACATTATTAGATAAATAAGCATGAATGTTGCTGCTGGAAATATTTACTCAAACACCTCTCATCATTGATAATGTTTTTACATTTGTTACTTTTCACAGATATTTCTGAATCAAGACATTTCTAGATTACTTATACTGCATTGCTATTTTCGAAGTACAATGGACAGCCCAGACGTTATATAACACTCACAAGATATCCATTGCTAATAATAGATTATCTAACAAAGGATATATTCACATTTTCATTCGTAAACAGAGATTTACGAATAACTGACGAAGGTAGAGAATAGGTTTTCAAATTTTTTTACTTGATGCATGATTTCTTTTAGCAGATTTTCCTCTTAAATGGGCTTCATTTCAGCAATGTTGGTCAAGGCATGTTTATGAAAATGTGAAACACGTGTAGAATTAATGAACACTTCAAATTCAATCAATAACAACAAAAAATACTTCTTGTCTTTCAAGAATACATTGAAAACTTTATCCACAAACATACGTGATTGTTTTGGTATGGAAAGCATCAGTGAACAAATGGTTTCTAGGCTACGAGTATCAGAAGACTTCACTGACAAACGCACTAGGGAAGCAAAGTCACGAGTAAAAGTAATGAAAACTACAACCCAAAATATGAGAAAATCTAAGATATTGTGATGCGCTCTGCTTTAACAGCTACATTTACAGACCACTTGGCACTTAAAAACCCGGGATATTTAAACTCGCACGTGTGTAAGCGCACCAATAACACCTACCAAATGATGTAATTTTACTTATATATTCTTATGAGGTAATCATCTCGATTTTGAATTTTGGACCATTATGTCCTTATTTTATTGGTCAATATATAAGAGAAACTAAATTATTTTTTTTAAGTGAAATAGTTACAGATTAGTGACTTATAAACAATTGATCGATCATTTTGGAGATGATACAATTCTCGCAGAGGTGAATGAATTAGCCAATGTTGTTGCTTTTATATCAAAGATATAAAAAACTTTTCAAGAATACTTTACTAGGTCTCAGTCCCATGATACATACATCATACATATACCAAGGCACTTCCCCTAATTTTGGGGGGTAGCTGTCATCAAACAAATGAAAAAAAAAGGGGACCTCTCCTCTCTACGTTCCTCACAGCCTGACAAGGGACCCAACCAAGTTCGGCTGGTGCTGCTAGGGTGCCACAGCCCACCCTCCCCGGTTATCAACCACAGATGAAGCTTCAAAACGCTATATCCCCTACTGCTGTTAAATCTGCGGTCATCGAAGGCACTAGAGGAAGCAGCAGGGCCCAATGGAACTGCGTCACAATCGTTCGCCATTTATTCCTATATCTAGCACGCTCTCTTGCCTCTCTCACATCTGTCCTCCTAAACCTTGGCCTTCCTCTTGTACTTCTCCCATCAACTCTTCCAATCATCCGCTTCTTTTGCAGATACACATTTTCAATTCTCTCAACATGGCCAAACCACCTCAACACATTCATATCGACTCGAGCTGCTGACTCATTTCTTACACCCGTTCTTACCCTCACTACTTTGTTCCTAGCCCTATCTACTCTAGAAATACCAGCCATACTCCTTATACACTTCAAACACATTCAATTTGTGTCTCTCCGCCACTTTCATTCCCCACAACTCTGATCCATATATCACAGTTGGTACAATCACTTTCTCATACAGAACTCTTTTTATACTCATACCCAACCCTCTATTTCTTACTACTCCCTTAACTACCCCCAACACTTTGCAACCTTCATTCACTCTCTGATGTACATCTGCTTCCATTCCACCATTTGCTGTAACAACAGACCCCAAGTACTTAGACTGATCCACCTCCTCAAGTAACTCTCCATTCAATATAACATTCAAACTCGCACCACCTTCCCTTCCCGTACATCCCACAACCTTACTCTTACCCACATTAACTCTCAGCTTCCTTCTCTCACACATCCCTTCCAAACTATGTCACTAATCAGCCAAGCTTCTCTTTCTCGTCTACAACCAGTACAGTATCATCCAAAAACAACAACTGATTTACCTCTCATTCATGGTCATTCTCATCTACCAGTTTCAATCCTCATCCAACGCACCCGAGCATTCACCTCTCTCACAACTCAATGCACATGAAAGTTGAACAACTACAGCTACATCACACATCCCTGTCTCAGCGCCACTCTCACCGGAAACCAATCGCTCACTTCATTTCCTATCCTAACACAGGCTTTGCTACCTTTGTAAAAACTTTTCACTGCTTGCAACAACCTTCCACCATCTCCATATAACCTCATCACATTCCACGTTGCTTCCCTATCAACTCTATCATACGTTTTCTCCAGATCCATAAACTCAATATACACATCCTTACCTTTTGCTAATATTTCTCGCATATCTGCCTAACCATAAAAATCTGATTCATACAACCTCTACCTCTTCTAAAACCACCCTGTATTTCTAAGATTGCATTTTCTGTTTTATCCTTAATCCTATTATATATATATATATATATATATATATATATATAATATACGTTGATGACAAAGCCATTCAGGAGACTAGCAGTGGACCTGATTGGACATTTGTTTGAAGTGTCGGATCAGGCAGTGTTAGGTTTTACTTTGATAAATGCAATGACATCAATCATGTTTTCACATCACATCTGAATGAGTGAGTAATTATAGAAAATAAAGGTAAAATAAAAGAAAAATATCAAAAGATTGGGAATATATATATATATATATATATATATATATTTATATATATATATATATGTATATATAATTTATATATATATATATATATATATATGTATACATATATATTTATATATATACCTATAAATATACATACACACACATATATATATATATATATATACATATATATATATATATATATATATACATATATATATATATATATATATACATATATATATATATATATATACATATATATATATATATATATATAAACATATATATATATATATTTATATATATTAT
>NC_090740.1:104183388-104190888 GCF_036898095.1 Palaemon carinicauda | reverse complement strand
TTTACATATAAAAAAAATAAGATACATGAAGTAGTTGAGCCTTGGCGTAAAACCACAGTAGCAGCAAGGAGAGAGGCACCAATCACACTATTTGTGCAACGATATACAGCAACCAACACTAAAAGCATATTCATCCCACATCCCATTCCTTTTAGCATAGAAAATAACTTATGTCTAGGCACACAATCATAAGCTCTTCTAAAATTACCAAAGGTTACAAAAAGCTTCAATGTCTTCCTCCTAGCAACGTCCATTAATAGCCTCAAAGTTACTATATGCTCTACGCATCCCCTCCCCGCTTGACTTCCTGCTTGCTCCCTACACGGCATAAACCGCTGACTAAGACGAACACATAAGGCCATATCGTAAATCTCAGCTATACTATTAATTACATTAATGCCTCTGTAATTACCAGGAGAAGCCTTTTCACTACATTAAGTTCTCTCCACCCGGAGAGTATATTTATGTATAACTGTATTACTGTATTTCAGAGCCGATGTCACTACTTTGCATGAATTTCTCTTTGAAAGTTCAAAAACCTTCTTGTATAAGTTTACCATTCTATTTCATTATCATACATTCCTTGTAAGACTCTCTTTTTAAAACATTCAACACTTTTCAAAACGAAATATAAACAGAGATGACAAATTGGAAAGTTTAGAAATATTCTTGGCGGATATGTTTGAGGTAAAGTTAACACACTTGATAACACGCTATATTGAATTTTTTTTTTTTTTTTTTTTTTTTTTGATTTCGAATTTTCTCTTGTATGATATATCAAATAGAAGTGTCAGTGCTAGAATGTGGACGTGTTGTGTTGAGCTCTGCTATACATGTCCTGAGTAATGTTTTAGCTTTGTGCTTCTCGCTTAGAATATCATTGAAAAGAAATTAGTTAGTCTTATGGAGAAACCTAAGTGATATGAAACAGTACACTATGTCTGTTCCTAACAATGTCTGTTTCATATGTAATGACACGGATGGAGAACGGAGAAAATGGTTAGTATGTGAATATAATAGACTCTACCAGACTCTAATAGACTATAAATGTGTGCATACAGTGACAGACATCAGTGAGAATGAACGGAATAACCTTAACCGGTTATGCCCACACTGCGTAGGTGAAGCCAGACAAAACAATTTAGTAATATCAAAATTAAAGGAAGATGTAAGCGTGACAGATCTGGTCCTGACGAACAAGATGCGAAAATAGATGACTTGGGAAAACAAACTTGCGGACCTTGGCGCAGAGGCAGCAAATTCCACCCACACCACCGACCTCATTAAGAAAGTTGACATTCTTGCCATGAATATGGAATCAATTAAAGCAACACTTCAAACATTGATAGACCCAATACCGGAGAAACCTACATTTGCTTACAAAGTTAAGGAAAAAAAATCTGTTGATATTTAAATCAACTAATACAACAATTAAAATTACTGAAATAAAACGTGAGGTTGAACAAACACTTAGACATTCCTATACTTAACACGAGGTCAACTACGAATGGAAATGTTGTTGTAAGCTTTGCAAACAATATGATCAGAGAAGAGGCGGCAAAAAAAAAAATTCAAAAAATGGTGACTGACACTGAAACGAGAACAATCGGGAAACTAAAATAAAAATAATGATGAGCAATGTATACAAAAATGAAGATGATGTAGTAAATGCTTTGATTCAAAGAAATCACTGCCTGGACTAAATCCAAAATCTAGAAGACAAGATAAGTGCAGTCCTGAAGAAAATTGCCCAGGGGGGGGCGTGGATACCACCCACCATGTGCTGAAATGTGATCCTGAAGTTTGGAGGGCTATTCATGATAATGGGGAAAAAATTTCGTTACGAAGGGGTCTATAACATATGTGATGGGTACCACGTGATCACCTGCTACCACTGTCAGAAGTATGGATATTTTGAAGAAAATTGCAAGTCTAAGAATGAAGATAAAGTCTGCGGGAAATGTTCAGGGAGACACTTCACCAGGGAGTGTAATTCGCAAGTGTCAAAGTGTATAAACTGCACAAAGTCAAACAGACCAAGTGACCACACATTAAATTCTAGACACTGCAATGCTTTTGACTTGGAGTTACTAGGGATGTCATAAACTGTGGATATGTAAATATACAATCAGTAGGTAATAAGACTGTTCAAATTCGAGAATTGATGAACGAGAAATATTCAGATATGCTATCATTATCTAAAACATGACTGAATAATTTAGACAAGGCAAAGATCACTGAAAAGAACCCTTCCCACATGCCTTCTTTCACATACCGAGAGAAGATAGGTGTCGGACTCTTTATTCATATGAGTTACTCAAATCTCAATGCGTTGAAAAGAACTATTGTAACGAGGTTTGAATATATAGAAATAAAATTTACGCAAGAAAATAGAAGAATATCCTTTTTTAACAATCTACAAATCTCCTAGAACAAACACTAGAATCTTTTTTTGAAAAATTCGGTGCTCTCATTGAGATGATTATCATAGAGAAAAAGGAATTAGTTATCTTTGTAGATTTCGTTTTTTTTTTTTTGTATGGATGACGCTTCAAATCCTAATGCTTTGGCCTTTGGTGAGTTACAAGAATCATATTGACTAGTGAATAATGTTGACTATACAACTACTTTAACTGGCCATACGCTAGACTCAGTTCTAAGTGATGACATGAATAATACTGTATCTGATATACAAGTCGAAGAAAAATGTAGTATCTCCCCAATACACAAACTTATTACTTTTAGTCTACATCTGCAGAAACATGCATTAGCAAAGAAAATTAACTTCAAGCATAAATCAAATTTTTCTCCTACCGTATTTATTGAAGAAGTTACAAAGAAAATAAATGATGCTATCAACATTCCCTGTGATCATGATGACCAACGTCTATTAGGAGCTAAGTGTGCTAACAGTTTTATGACCACTTATAATAAAGTGAGTAAAAGTGAAAATTATACCATGTGCCCACCGATGGAAAAGACTATAACCGTAAAAGACCAATCTCCTTGGTTTGATGGAGAGACTTGGGTTAAAAAAAAGAGGGAAAAAAGACGTAAAGAAGGAAAGTTGAATAGGTTAAAAACTGAACGTACATGGGTAGAATAAAAAATTTCTGCGTGTCAATATAACTACCTACTACGAGGGAAAAAAGTGAATACTATAAGAGAAAGATCCTCGAAGCAGCAACAGACATAAATAAGTTATATTGTCTCCTCAATGGTAATAATGGGAGATATAAAAGAAGAGAAGCTATCTGATGGATACAGTGACCAGTAACTAGCAAATAATTTTCTAGTGTTGAAAATATAACCAGGTCATTTGTAAATACTTAGCATCAGAATAATGATACACCAGGCACACAAACAAAATTGATACGATTTAACAACACATCACAAGATGACATCACCAGCATTATAAAGATAGCAAAGAAAACAAACTGCGTGATCGATCCTATGCTAATATTTGAAGTAATTGGAGAGAGAGACTTTTCTCGTCTAGTCGAATAATAATGAGATTAGCAAATGCAAGCATTGAGGAATTAAGCTCATATTGACCTATTTCAAATCTAACCTTTGTCTCAAAAGTGCTTGAATATGTAATTTATGAACTACTAGTCAGCCACTTGGAAGTAATAGAAGCTTTGCCTGACAACCAACTTGCTTACAGAAAACTATACTCAACATGTTCTGTTGTAAATGATATGCTAAAAATGATGGATAAAAATATATGTGATATCTTATTACTGCTTGATCTCGGTGCTGTTTTTGATACAGCGGTGCATGAACTGCTACTAAATGATGTACGGTCCATCGGCATTGAAGATGAAGCCTTCGAATACCTAAAAGACTACTTAGTTGGTAGAAACTACTATGTACAAATTGGAAACTCATATTCTTTATATGAACCCTTAAACAGAAGGGTACCCCAGGTGAGTTGACTTGGCCTAATCTTATTCTGCATTTATACTACTGGTCTATCGAAAATGCTACAAAGGCATTGCGTGAAATTTAAACTATTTGCAGATGACACAATTTTACTTCCTCATGAATGATATACATGACACTACTGAAACTGTAAACCGAATCCTTGATAGTGTTAGAGAATGGATGGCATTTAAACAACAAAAATAAATGAGAACAAAACTGAATTCCTGGTGGTGGGCAAGAAAAAGAGTGTGATAAACTTAGGTGATATTCAAATGAACATAAATAATGACTCGGTGCCGATATCTAGTAAAGTTCGAGATCTAGGGGTATTTCTTGACTGTAACCTGTCTCTGAATGCCCAAATAAATAATATAATAAAAACTGCTGGTCATCATCTATGAAATATTGCGTTTATAAAAAAAGTACCCGGACGAAATTTTATAAAGAAACTTGTGATGAACTGTGTTATTACCAGGATTGACTATTGCAACTCTATCTGTTATAATTTACCAAAGGTGTAACTTACGAAATTATAGAACACAATAAACAGAGGAGCAAGACTGATAAAAGATGTCCCACCTAGAGAAAGGATTACCCCTATGCTAATCGATTTACACTCGCTGCCGATTAAAGCGAGAATTGAATTTGAAGATGTACAGTCACTCATAAAAGTTTATGGATGTCTCCAGGCATAAAGCTGAATTCCATACAATCCCTTTCTGGACAACGGGTCTGTAGAGTGACGTAAGACGGGTGCAGACCGAAACTTTTTCCTTAGTGTAATTAGGGTTGGACAAGGTTGTTTGCCAATTACTTAATTGTTATGATTAGATTATACATTACAAAACATCTGGTCTGATAATATAGGAATTTTAGAACAAACATCTTCCATTTCTAATAAGCTCTAATATCATTAATTGAAATCTAAGCGAAAACAATCAGTGAAACGGTTGTCGCCCAGTCACATCCGAGTCTTACGGCAGCAGTCTAGCAAAAAGGAAAGGACCAGGCTGGTAAGGCATTATTCAGGAAAGTATCACGATTTTTTCCTGGCTTTACCGGTCCTGTGGGCTTTGAATAGTGTGCTTGGGGAAACTCAAGGACTTACCTCTTCAGAGTTACTACCCAGTAGAACCAGGTATCATGTGAATGGATAAGGGGATGGGTGATGCATGGAGTCTATATTATTATTATTATATTATTGTTATTATTATTATATAAGCCCATTATTATAATAATAGAATGAGGAGAGGAAACAATGATATAAGTAAGTTACAGGAAAAGTAATGAACAATTGAAATAAAATATTTTAAGAACACTAACAACCTTGAAATAAACTTTTTCATATATAAAAATATAAAACCTAAAAAAAGGAAAAAACATGGTGAAGAGAAATAAGAGAGAATAGAGCATTCATTGACTATCTATTGGCCTTGACTGTCAGCCCAATGCTCCTGCCATTTATTAGTGACCTTATAACAAGATTTACTCAAACTATCAAATAACTTATTTTTGTCTATGGAATACGGATGATTTTACTCTTGATAACTTCATCTTGCCCTGATATTTTTTTTTTTATCTTTTATTCACCATATTTATATACTTCAGAAAGTGAGTAAGCAAACGGGACGCCCGTCCACATGGATGAGAAAGTTCTCATAGGGCTACAGCATAGTCACCATATCTGATAATGAATACCATGAGGTCATAAGCAAGGTAATCGTTATAAACTCTGACTACACTGTAGCAAACGTTGTATTACCAGTTAGGTTAATATTGTTGTCCTTTGCCATGACGTTAAAATGCTCTGTTTCTATGGTAAATATATTGCTCCAGGAACACATGAGCGTCGGTATAGAGGGGACCTACGGGTAATTCTGTGCTGAAATAATCTAGAGAGTCATACCCTCAGAGACTGGTGTCTATTAGTTATAATATTTTATTAGAATTTATGGTCTTGAACACACCTAAGGGCCTCTCCAACCTAGGGACTCTTCATAGTTTCTTTAAATGAGCATAATCAGATACTTATAAAAAGGAGAACATTCAAAACTATCTTCTAAAAATCGAAAATTTTACATTGACCTTCAAATATGAGATATTAGGAATATAGGGGCTTTTGTAATGGCTTATTTCATATCATATACATTTTTCTTACTTTGACATAGGACTTAGGGTTTTGAAAACATATGAGGATGACCGTTTGAGTGATCCTCCATAACTTCTGTAAAAATGGTGCTGATAGGAAGAAAATCAAAAGGTCTGCAAAATTTTGAATAGGGCAAGACAAGAAGAAGAACACCATCAACACTCGGATAGCTCATTTACCACTCCGCTAGTGAATAAGCACCGGTAATAAGAGGGTGATACAAAATTAAGTATTGGAATAGTTTATTGAATTTGGGCTTTAAACCAAGCACTTGGACAGCAAAGGCCATTCAGTACTTTGAAAAGTAGAATGACAAGAGTGAAGAAAACATACGAACATGGGATCATTAAGGAACAAATTTTCGTTGCAGCCCGGGGCAGAAAGGATGCTGCAAAGACTCTTAGATTGTGCATACATTACACCGTGTAAGGTGCAATGGCGGCATTATTCTCTGTATGAGGTATAAAGTTATAAATGCTGTGTAGAATAAAACAAATTAAAAAAAAAATCAAATACACTAAAAGTAAGCTCAGATCATGGAATAATTAAAATTCACTCTCAAATACAAACTATGATGCTAGAGGATGACTAAGGCGATAAGTCTTGAAATAAAAATCACGATGTTTAAAAGATAACATAAACTAACTCCATTATATTCTAAAATCTTTAAAAAAATTGAGTTTCATTTAAAAGGTTAATAACACTAGTCATATCAGTATCATTTTTGAAGAGGTAACAAATATTTCTATCAATTAAGCAATATCGCCTTTTAAGTGTTCAAGCCTGGTACAGTGCACATGTTTTATACTCAAAGGATAAAGAACTCGCAACCAACCCTTCCTGGATCACACTGCTTCCTTCTCAAGGATATTCGTACTTTGGCCGACAATGGCCAATCCTCAGCCTACACAAAATATTCCTCCCAAGAGCTTGACTCTGACATGTTTAGTTTATTAAACTACTCCCCAATAATACATCATTTGACCATTCCCGCAAAGTCCCTTCTTTGCCATTAGTATCAATATTACTAAAAATGGGATTTAATTTTTGTGCTGTGCTTGGCAAAACCGGGTTCAAGTCCCATTAATGGCTATCGTGGGGATATATATTTGAACTTCAGGATATCAAAAATTATTTCTTAGGTAGGTGTAAGTAGTGTGGAATGACCTTCAAAGATCCTAGCATTTGACTTATGGTCTAAATGACACATAGACTACTAACAACAATGTGAGCATGTGCAAATCAAATAGGCTTCCAATGGAATAGTTTAATGATCAATCCATTTTTAGAGTCAAACTTTATAAGTGAAGACTAGCAGTGCCCATTTAATCCAATTTTGAAAAAGGGAAAAATCATAAATCTTGGCATTTTTCTTTTTTTTGTAATGAGTCTTTGGAAAAAGAATTAAGAGCCAGAGGGAGGTT
>NC_090740.1:104165695-104168195 GCF_036898095.1 Palaemon carinicauda | reverse complement strand
TTTTTATATTTTGAAGTGTCCTTTCTTCTAAGTCCCTTTTTTCATTTTCTTTCGACTGTATAATCTTTTGTTCTGCATTTTCTATCTTACATTTTATTTCCCTCATTTTCCACACATTTTTTTCTTTTGCAAGATTTTTCTTCCACTTTCTAATTTTCTGAAATAAGATCCTTCTGTCTTTTGGTATGCACGTCTTTTGTTTATTGTTTTTTTTCGGTACATATTTTTCAACAATTTTCTCCAGTATTTTGTACAGTATGTCCGTATTTACCTGTATATTCTCAGTTACAAATACATTTTTCCATTCTTTATTCAGTTCTTCATTAATTTCTGACCATTTTATATTCTTACTGTAAAAATTATATTTTCCATATCATCCCCAAAGTTTTGTGCTTCTATTAATTCTGCGATCACTTGCTTTGGAATGAACTATCAATTCTATGACATTGTGGCCTGAAATTCCCGTGTTATACACTATTATTTCTTTAACATAACTCACCTCATTCACAAATACTTGATCTAGGACATTTTCCTTTCTTGTTGGAATGTGGTTTATATGTTGCATATTATGTTCTAATAGCATATCTTGAAGCTTTTCAAATTGCCTCTTATCTTCTGCGCTACTATTACTCTCTTTTTTATATGTATACATACAACCACTTTCTTCTATCCGTTCTTCCCAATCCACGAAAGGAAAGTTAAAATCTCCGGATAGGAGTATATTCCAGTCTTTATGGTTTCTACATATATCATCTATTTTTTCTATTATTATGTCAAACTCCTTAGTATTTGGGGGTCTGTAAACTACAATATTCACTTGTTTTTCAAATTCAAATTCTACCGCAATCAATTCACATTCTGTGTTGCTGTATTTTTCACAGACTTTTCCTTGATTTATGTCTCTTCCATATATTGCGGTTCCCCCTTGATTCCTATTTTTTCTGTCTGATCTATAAGTTTGGAAACCCTTTATCTGGTCATCACTGCCAGTCTCTTGGGAATACCATGTTTCCCTTATAATAAATATATATATTTTTTCAATTTGGGTTAGTTCTTCTAGGAACTCTATTTTCCTTTTAGAGTTACTCGTGACTAAACCCTGTGCATTCATCACTATTATGGTTTGTGTTTCATCCCTATTATTTAATATTGGTAATAATATAGATTCTCCCATGCTTCTTTCCTGTTCTGATATGATGTTCTTTTCTTCATTTCTCGGAATTCTGCCATTAAAAAATCCAACTTTCCTATTATATTTGTTCTTTCGCCTTCATATTTATTTTTGTGTGTAAACCTGCAATTATCCCCATATCTGCACCAACCCCTGGCATTGTAGATGCATTCTTTGTAGTTGGGCTCTATTTGTGCAGATTTGGGTTGAAAGGCCTTTTTTGGTGCATAGGGCAGCAGTATATACGCGGCCTGCTTTTTCGTTCCTTTTTTTGTTTCATTTTTGTTTTTCTTTTCAGTTTGCTGAGTTTTCTTACTCTCATTCCTAGTTGCAGGATGCATATATCGACATTTTTTGTTGAAACTGCATCGTTTTCCTTCTTTTAGGGTTTTGCATATTTTTGGATGGAGATCTCTGCATTCGTCTCCATATCCGTCTAAATATGCACATTTACCATATATTTCATAATTATGGCATATCTTTGGATGCTTGTAGTAGCATCTTTTGCCAAATCTGCAATTCCCTCTTTTCAGCATATTACAGACTATATCTTTTTTTTCTTTTTTTTCTTGTTCTTGCTCTTCCCTAAAAGTATGTAGGTCCGGGTAGAGTCTCTTGGGTCTATTATTTGTTTCCATCTGATAACTTATTTCTTCATAAGTATGTTGTTGTTGGATGGCATCATAAGTTATATCAATGATTTCCTCTGCATCCTTACACATATTCTGTTCATTTTTCTCTTCTTCTTCTTCTTCTTCTTCTTCTTCTTCTTCTTCTTCTTCTTCTTCTTCAACTATTTGCAGATTTAGTCTCGACTTAATTGTATTTTCTATCCAGACTAAGCATATTGAGCAGAATACCTTTGTGTCTCTATTTCTTATTTTTTGCTGTATTTCAGCACATGTGGGGTGTGTTGGAACATTACAGGCATTACATTTTCTAATCAGTTGTTGAGGATTATTAATGGAATACCATATCTTAAATGTATTACACCATTTAGGCATTCTTTTTCCCAATGCATCAATCAGCATATTCACCATATTGGACTTGTTATTGTTGTTTGGTGGAATGTGTTGATTGATGTAGACTTTCTTTATAAGTCTCTTTATCACTTGGATCTTATTTGGAATTTCTTCTATTATTTTGCTGATGTTTTCCGCAGATTTGTTCCAGTTTATTGGATCATATTGTTTCAATATGTCTGCGAATATTTTTCCGTCACACTGGTTGGAGTTACTAGTGACCTCTGTTATCAGACGGTCGAGCTTCTGTTTCGTCAACTCATGGAATTTGCTTTTGCTGACTCCAGCGATGTCTCTCCACGAGTTG
>NC_090740.1:104148195-104160695 GCF_036898095.1 Palaemon carinicauda | reverse complement strand
AGATATGTATGTTGAGCAAGATATGGATATAATTTCTAACTTTTTCAAAAAGAAATATAAAAACAAGTATACATGGATGAGAGTGGCAAATATAATAGTGGTAGAAAGGGCGATGATAGATTAAGTGCTGATAACTAAAAGAATGTTTGGAAGATTGAAAGCCATGCACGTTGTTAGGGGTATGGCTAACAGTAAATCTGATCGTTTTTTGTTGGAAGGAAAATTAGTCGTAGCATAATAGTTGGGGAATAGAGTAGAGGGATGTGAAAGGGAAGTAGTGAGGGTTGAAGAGCTAATAAAACCAGGATCAAAAGTAAATATCCAGAAAGGTTGACAATGGCATATGACAGAGTAGAAGTAAGAGAAACTGGTAATTTAGAGGAGGAGGGGAAGTTAGTAAAAGAAAATTTTATTGGGATTAAAAGTGATGTGTGTGACAAGAAGTTAGCTGGAAGCAGCTTGAGGAAGGGTAGTGAATGGTGGAATGAAGGAGTGAAGGTAAAAGTGGAAGAGAAAAAGAGGGTATTTGAAGAATGACTGCAGAGTAATAGTGTATAGAAGTATGAAAGATATAGAGAGAAAAATGTATTAGTGAAGCGCAAGGTAACTGAGGCAAAGGGGGCGGCCAGCTTGAGGTGGGGTCAGGGATTCGGTTGTTCACATGAAGAGAATAAGAAGTAGTTTTGGAAAAAAGTGATGTGAGTAAGAAAGGGTTGTTCGAAAATTGAAGGGACAGTGAAAGATGGAAATGGAAGGTTGTTAAAAGGAGAGAGGCAAGGAAAAGGTTGGGCAGAATGATATGAAGGTTTACTGAATGTTGAGGATTATAGGGAGGCAGATATAATTGCTATTGTAGGTGTTGAGGTACCAGTGATGGTAGATGAGAATGAGAGAGAGATTACAAGAGAGGAAGTGAGGAGAGTAATAGATGAAACGAGAGTAGGAAAAGCACCTGGTATGGATAATGTCAGAGCTGAGGTGTTGAAGGAAAGGGATGTGACTGTACTTGAACGGTTCGTGAAATTGTTTAAATTTGTTTGATGTCGATTACCCCCCAAAATTGGGGGAAGTGCCATGCTATATGGACATATATGTCCTATATTGATGGATAATGAGACATCTGAACATGGGTTTTATTAACTTCATAACAAAAGGTTCATAAGCACACTGTACACAGCTAACACTCTCAGGCTAGGGTGACTAACAACCCCTCGCTATCAAAATGCAATCTTGCTACAACAAAATGCTAAATAATTAGGTTTTGTAGAATTTTCATGAATATATAGTTCATTTACCTTGACTTACAACACATATCTTCATACAAGAATTAGGACATTACTCCCTCCCCTAAGCTCCTCAATCCAGGAAGAGGTGTACACTCACACTCAGACGTCTATGATATATGGAGGACACTCCGACCCATAATAGGCATGGCATGTACTAAACAGAAATGCAACATAAATTATATATATAGAAATCACCCCCCAAAAAATAGCACATCTTCCACCAAAAAAAAAATAAAAAATTAAATATATCATGTAAAAATGTTCACAATATAATATAAATAATTTCAATCTTTTCTTTTTAAGACCTGTGCAACTAAAATATGGAACCCCAAAAGTAAAAAAAGAAATCATATCAACATCAGTCTTACACAACCTTATCAATAACATGCCTCTGGTTGCGGGCAATGTGAGCTTTTTGGGCGAGACAAGGCTAGGAATAGCTATTCCTTCATTCCTCGATTTTACTTGTCGGATTTACGGCACAATTTTGCAATACAACTCACAACCGCTGTTTAGCCATTTATTTAAAATCTCTACTACACTTACCCTAGCAACTATCAACCGGTGGCCACTAGCCGTTTTCCCGAGAAAATCCTTCATCTTCCCGCCCTTTTCTTATAACATTAGGTATAAGGTATTTATATATACACTTTCTGTACCACTGCCTATCTTCAAGGCTGAACTTTAATCCCGCAGCCACTTACCATTCGGGAACCGACCCGGCCCCAGCAACCAGGAATCATATAAATACATGAATAATAAAGCGTCCACCTGACGGATCTCACCTGAACTATTTAACCTCTGATTATTTTTAGGTTCATTCAAAAGTATGTCATACGTATTGTCATACTCAGCAAAATTACCACAACACTTTAAATATACATTAAGCATTAACATAAGAACACATTGCTATCATCAAGTTTATTTGAAATGCTTCAAAAAGAAAAAATGATGTTTGTTCAAACAAGAACAATAGCAAAGGAAAAAAAACTTCTACTCATCAACTCAAGGAATGTCACGTATGCAGGGGTGGGTAGGAACAGTGTGATTGACACTTTTGAAAACTACCTCTTCGGGCACCACATGTATGTGATGTGTGTCTGATGATATTCAGACACTACGCCATTATTGAAACTTAGTATAAACTGTGCTAGTTTGTGTTTCCTAGGTTGTAATCTTTTCAAATACCCACGATCGCCTAAAAGTACTTTTACCCAAGTGGTTTTAAATCGACCATCATACTTTGCGCTATGTTTTTCATTAGCTCTTTTAAAAATCTTTCAGTGGTGTCAATCACTCTCCTCAATAAATTTATGAAATATACAAGGTATTGCTCAATTGAATAATATGGCAATCACTCAAATAAATGAGGACCGTATATGGTAACACAGAATCCATTCCATACTCTATAAACAAAGGCGTGTCCCTGAACGAAGCTTTATATGCAATGTTCAAAGCTAGCTCAGCTGTAGAAAGCATGGCGTGCCATGGAAGGAGGCCATCAGCCACTAAGTAATACAAAATTCATACTACTTCACTATTGTGCGATTCCACTAAGCCATTAGCTGAAGGCCTATATGCGGTCACTGAAAAGTGTTCAATTTTCATCAAGTCTGTGACTAATTTCACCACCTTATTTATAAACTCGAGACTATAATCCCTTATCAAGATTTTCGGGCAACCAAACTTAGTAATGGAAGAGCACAGCTTAGGCTTTTGAATTTGCCGATTTATCCAACATTGTATAAGTATGTGAGTTCCGAGTAAAAGCATTAAAAAATACACAAATATACTTTTGTTATGTTAAAACTGTAGGAAATGGTACTACCACATCCATATGCACCCTTTCAAATTTATTAGGAATCACAGGACACTTTCTGGCTTTCGGTACAGTGTTTTTATGTTCTTTGAAACAGTTACAATCATGACAAAATTTGATAAAATTCTCTATAGATTTTTCTATTTCTAATCAAAATAAGGATTCACGTGCACCCTTTATTGTTCTATCAATCACCAAATGTCCTGCGTACTGACTTGCATGTACAATGTGGAAGGCTCTATTAAATAAACAGGGGGAACAACTACCCATGCGCAATATTCCCCTCCACCCTTCTCGTAAGCACATTTTAAGGTATAATTTTCTATAAAAAAAACTTCTCATGAGGCACATTCAGAAACGACGGATAATTCTCCAATTCCCCTTTAATCACTGCTCACACGTTTTTCCATCCATTCCTCTTTTTTCTGTCCCTCTCGAACTTCTTTTATGTCCCAACCTCCCAAGTCAATCAAACATGCCAAATCAGGGCATTCATTCTGGACACTACTGGTCATGTCCTCGGACACCCACATATATTCACCTTCACTGCTCATATCTCTATCTCTCTCCCTAATATCTGTAACTCTCTCCCCCTCTCTCTCTCCTCTCTCTCTCTCCTCCCGTATTGTGATTGCATCTCGGGAGAATTTCCATCCCGTTCTCAATTTTCTCTATTTTGATGGGGGGTCTTCAATATTTTGGTTACCTTCTTCGTTCCTCTTTTGTGCCCTAGTTGTTACTTTTATTATTGCACCTGTAGATAGAGGATCAGCTGCGTTCTTAGCCTTACATTCTATGTGGTGAAAACCCTTTATATTGAACTCTTACGATCTCTCAATCCATCTTGCTTGTCGAGATGTCAGATCATTTTTATAACACAAATCCCGTAAGGGGCGATGATCACTTTACACCTCAATCGACTGACCTAATAAAAAGAACCAGTGACTCTCTAGAACCTAAGGAATAGACAAAGTTTCCCAGTCGCATGTACTATAATTCTTTTCGGCCCCATTTAATGCACGGGAAGCAAAACAAATGGGTTGCTCTCTACCTTTCTCTTCTTGTTGAGAAACTACGCCACCAATAGCTACTGTATTGCATCTGTTGTCACTAAAAACGGGCGATCAAATCTAGGATATGCGAGTAAGTCATTGCTAGTTAAGGCAGCTTTCAAATAGTTAAAGGCCCTTTCTCCTTCCCCTCCCAAATTTATTAAATTTTTTTTCTTTAAAGCATCTAAGGCTCTCGCTATATCTCCAAAACCTCTTATGAATTTACGGTAATACCCAGCGAACCCAAGGAACCCAGCTACTTCCTTAGTGTTACGTGGCCTGGGGATATCTCTAATAGTCACTGAATTACTGGGCCAGGGTTGGATAACTTCTGGGGTTATTATGTGTTCTAAGAACTCGACCTATTTACAGAAAAATTTGCAACAAATTTATTTGCATAATATTATGTCCCAATGCTTATAAAAGTCTACGAATATTATTATTATGTTCTCTGTACGTTTTCCCTGTAATTATGATATCGTCGAAATAAGCAGGAACATTATTGCCATTTAAGGGAGAGAAAACTGCCATCATTAATCTATAGAAAGGACTTGGAGCATTTTCAACACCGAAAGGAAGAAATTTTAACTAAAATTGAAGATCGTTAGCTATAAATGCCACTATACATTTACTGTCTTCCTGAATGGATATCTGATACTATCCAGATTTTGAATTAACAGTTGTATAATATTCACTATCCCATACCTTTACAAGTAATTCTTCGATCAAGGGCATTAAAAATGCATTATCCTTAATGACTGCATTTAACTTCCTATAATCAACACAATCTTACCGAGTCATCCTTTTTCCTAACAGCTACAATTGGAGAAGGCCAGGCGATTCGCTCTCCTTGATTATCCCTTATTCCATTAATTTACTAATTTCCTTTTTCATCTCTCCCTGGAAAGGAATGGGTGTCTTATAAGTCCTTGACCTGATCAGCTAGGCCTGCCCAGTTTCAATGCTTAAGGAAAATCAATCAATCCTCCCCGGTGGCTGGTCTCCAATTGCAATTGCATCAAAGTAATTATTAACAATGTCACTAGCTACAGGTTGGTTTTCTGACAGACATAGTTCGTTCGTCTCTGCGGGCTAGAGTTGTGGCTCAAAACATCCCATTATTAACAATTTCACATAACTCTAATTGACACTGTGAATCACTTCCTAGCACAACTCTTTTATTTGACAGATTGACTATCGTTATATCAGCTCTGTTCACTATTATTTCTGATAAGCCCTATTAAGTTACATGTGCCCAATAGTCATGGTTACTTCCGGAAGAGGGCGACTCGGGGTCACTTATATGCTGGTAAGTGTCTGGGGGAGACAACACTTCTCCTCTCTCAGGTACAGTTGTTACCTCACTTAAATGTCGCTTCATGACCGCACAAGCACTTACTCTCTCATGACTTTCTATCGGCAAAATATGCCCTCCTACTTTTACTATTATTGTATCTTTTCCCTCAAAAATGCATATTAGATTATTATAAATGAAATATATTACTAAAATAGTCTCTATTCCAGGAATTCCTGAGGTGGGCAAGAGAAAAAAATCATGTGTAAACTTCACAGATCCGACCTTAAAGTTGATGATCATTGTAGGTTTTATGCATATATTACTTCCTCCTTGTGTGTCAAGGATGAGGGATGCCGCTGACTCTAGTGGGTTTGAGGAGAACCTTTTTTCAATCAGTGAAACGCTGGTTCCTGTGTCGATCAGTGCTCGAATTGATCTATCTGGCAGGGCGATCCTAACTACTAACACTCTTAGATGGTCATTACGATAAATGAGGCACGGGCCAATGACCTCAGCTGCAATGTCGCTGCTCCCTAGTGCTGAGGGTGAGGTCGGGGGTACCGATGGCGGTCCCAGTGCCTGCTCTAAGGCTGTCGTCACTGGGAGTGCTACCTCGGTTGCTGCTTGTGATGTCATGCGGGGAGGGGGGAGGGGCATCGATCTCCCCCTTCTCCTCCTTCTTCTGTTTTCTTTTCCTCGGATGGTGGGCGTTTTATGCTGGGCACTCTCGAGATATATGACTGTACGCCTGACAAGTATAACAGCGGTGGAATCCTTGGGTGAGGCACTCCACTCGTCGGTGCCCCTCTCCCCCACACTACCACCATCTGAAGACTTCTCACATGCTGACTGCGTTCTCCCCTCTTCCGCTTTTGGGATTGATGAGTCCCTCTCATGGTTGCAAAGTTCTCGGAATTGAACCAGTTATTCCCAGTCATTTTTTCTTCTGACAAACTGTCTAAAATATTTTGTATCGCACTCACTATGTCTGCTAGGAGCGATTCTCATCGAAAAAATAACCACATTGATACAGGTTTACTAATTTGCGAATACGTTCACGGGCAATGGCTTTTTATCACTTTCTGGGAGATTGGCACTCCGTGTAGCAAACGAATCGCAATCCCGAAAAATGTGAGTAGCAAAACGAAGAACGGATTCACCTTCCCAAATTTCGGATTTGTAATTTTCTTTTGTCCCCCTTTCCTGCATCAAATAAGGCATAATTTTCCATTAAACATTGTTTTATTTCAGAATGACTTCTTAATCAGTCTTGGGGTGAACACATTACTTCAATAGCCAGAGCATTTTTCACCAAAATAATTACTTAAATAGCTTTTCTCTCTTTTTCACCACCCACATGTGGCTACTTTAAAGTCTCTCAAAAACACTTCAATCGATTGAAACCTTTCGTTAGGCCGTTGATCATCAAAAGGCCTAACACTTGCCTGGAGTTCTAGCAACTTTAGAGCTACAATATTATTTTCACTTGAGTGTGCATGTGTACTTTCACTTGTGTGTGTTTGGACTTCTTTTATGTACGTTGGATATTCTGTGGTTGTGCACCGCTACTCTTCTCGCTCAACAAAGATTCTGTTCATTAACTCCTCTAAGTTATCTAACTTATTTTCCAATTCTTGTGTTCTAATTTTCGGCTTATATTTTTCATTTGGAACGCTATATACAACTGCTTCTTCATTCTCATCTCCTGCAGCAGCAGCCTCTGCTCTGTTAGTCCTTGTGTATTTAGGCATCTTGAACTTTTATTTTACAAGCTCGAAAAACCACTTCTCTCACAGCATACATAAACAGACGTATTTTTACACCTGACACCAATATGTTCCATTTTGACAGAATATGAGACATGGGAACATGGGTTTTTTTCATTTTATTACAAAAGGTTCATAAGTACACTAAGAAGAGATAACACTCTCAGGTGAGCGCCTTGTCTCAGAGAACTCGCAAAGGTAACTAACTACCCCTTGCTATCAAAATGCAATCTTGCTACAACAAAATGCTGAATAGTTAGGTCTTGTAGAATTCTCAGGATTATAAAGTTCATTTACCTTGACGTTAAACACATATCTTCATACAAGAATTAGAATATATATATATATATATATATATATATATATATATATATATATATATATATATATATATGTATATATATATATATATATATATATATATATATATATATATATATATATATATATATATTTATATATATATATATATATATATATATATATATATATATATATATATATATATATATATATATATATATATGAACACACACGTATAAATCCATAGCAGTCAAACTATAAGAAGAAATAAAACAATCTATTACCGATTCTAAAATTAATCATGAATTTTTGAATTCACTGTAATTACATCGCCGTAATTTCATCGCGGTAATTACATCGTGGTAATTACATCGCATGGTAATTACATCTCATATATTTTCAGCACATTAAAAATATATCGCAATATATCACATCGTCTGTAATTTCATCGTCTTGAATTTTTAAAGATTATACATTTTTAGTTGTTTTATGCTTTTCATGATTGTCTTTATATCAACCACGGAAATTTTTTATTTAAAAAGGAAAAATAAATATTTAGTATTAATAGGGTTTTAAATAATCTTTTAATTTTTTGTTCGGCTTCGAGAATTATTAGCTGTTTGACGTCAGTCCTATTTTAAATAGACGATAATTGCCCAGTAGATTCCCTCGTAAACTTTTTAAAGAAAATGGATGTATCTTACAAATTATAGTTGCTTTTATGGTTTTATAATAGTATATTTCTAATATGAGTTTTATGATAGATTTTAGAACACACACACACACACACACACACACACATATATATATATATATATATATATATATATATATATATATATATATATATATATATATATATATATATACACATATATATATATATATATATATATATATATATATATATATATATATATATTAATTCAGATTTTTATTATAGTTTTCAATTAAGTTATTTATATTTTTAACAAACTTTGATATATATTTAATTTAGGTTTAAGCGCTGAATGGCCTTTGCTGCCCAGTGTTTAGCTTTTGAGCCTAAATTTCATAAATTCATTCATTCATTTTAAAGAAAGAAAAAGAATGCAACATCCATTAATGTTTTTGTTATTTATTTATAAACTGATACATACAATGCAAAGCAGCACTTATTCAAGAAAAGTAATTCAAGCACAACAGTCATTCTAAAAACATTCTATCACATTTCCAAATAGTTTTTTCGTAATGTTTTTTCTCTTTCACAAATAGATGACTATTGTCAATTAACTTTTTCATATTCCTTGTGCTTACAACATACTCCAGAGGCATCTTGAAGGCTTTAGTCCGAGTTATTATCAAATGAAGACAAGCTGCTAAAATAAACGGAAAATTTCTCTGATTAATTTCTGTTTTAATAAAAGTCAACAAGGTGGCTGTTTGCGAATAGTTAGATAGTTAGATCCCATCAACAACTATTACAATATTAAATCAGACGTTTATGTTTTATTGTTAATATATTTTTGGCTTTGAACAGTTTACTTACCTGGCTATGAAATTACAGACCATGTGATGTATTGCGATGTATTTATAATGCGGTGAAAATGCATGAGATGTAATTACCATGCGATGTAATTACCACGATGTAATTACCGCGATGAAACTACGGCGATGTAATTACTGGACACCGAATTTTTGGTGTATCAGCTGTCGTGATTAAATCAATAAAACCTACCTCATCTTTAGCGATATACTTAGGTTTTGTTGCTTTAGTCTTTAGCCAATACTTTTTGTAATGAACATGCTATACCACAAATATTATAAAATGAGTTTGTCGGGGCATTTCCTGTGAATTCTTTATTACAACATAATCTTTATCTTAAATACTTGTTTGTGATATTGCAATAGCTATTTCTCATTGTTTAATCATATACGAAATATTTACGATGATTGACGATTCAGATAAAAGTCGTCTTGGAAAAATGAAGCCATTTTATGATTCTAGCAGTAATCTCTTTATCATTTAATCATTTTTCCTCTTAATTGTATCAATTAATTAATCTTCCGATGGTTCTTCAGCAATATGGAATTGTTGATATATGCAAGTTATGTAAATACAAAAATGTTGATATATCAAAGTTATGTAAATACAAGATGTTGATATTTGCAAATTATGTGATAACAGAAATGTTGATATATGCAAGTTTTGTAAATACAAAACTTTTGATATATGGAAATGATATAAATACAGAAATGATATATGCAAGTTATGTAAATAAGGATTTGCTTATATATGGAAATTATTTAAATACAGAAATGATATATGCAAGTTACGTAAATATGGAAAAGAGCTATGACTGCATTTTGGTCAGATGTATACGATGTACAGTGTATAAAGTCTTCTTCGCCTTTTTAACTTAATAAGAAGCTTTCTCATAGCCATTTCCAGTTTGATAGAACAATACAACTTTATACTAATAATCGACGTTTATGACTAAACAGCAACTGTTACAGCCGGATAACCGATAAGAATTTATTTTGCAATAATAAAAGCATACACAAACAATACAAAAAGTGTTTTTCCTCAAAAATGACTATCATGTTATTTCTTAAGGGCGTTTTTAAGTGTCAGTCCTGGCTATATGGAAATGAGTAGTTCTCAATAATTATTAGACTATTATACATATATATGGAAAGATAATTTTTCATAATTAATATACTGTATTTGAAAAATAATAAAAAAGAATGGATGATCTCTTATTAAACATAATAATAATAGCACCGTAACTTAATACTAAAGAAGTGCTAAATATGTGAACAAAGCCTGTGTGTAGTTTATGCTTTATGTGAAATAAAAAAAAAAAAATTGAATATATCTTGACTGCAGATTAGTTCTGGATTCTTCAGATTGAGCAAGAGTTTGTAGAAGAACTCTTTTCGAACTCTCTTTCAATTAGGTTAAACACAGTTGACATTCCGGTAACAGATTATATATATATATATATATATATATATATATATATATATATATATATATATATATATATATATATATGCTGTAATAAGAGGTGGATTCAAAATCAGTATGTAAGAAAAAGCCAAAACTTTATAAATTGTGAGATAATGAAATGATTTCTGATATTACGGTAAGTGAAAGAATGATTGATCTCTCAAAGTTACTTTGGCCACATATATTAAAAATCTACTGAGACATAAATGTCAACTGAGCAGGAGCTTGATGCTTATTTTAGATATACAGTTTCAAGGTTTACGGCTAATCATGAATGGCAGAGGTAAGGGAAAGTGACACTGCCCTATCAAGCAGGATAATGCCCCAGAGATTGACCATATATACATATGATCATCACCCAATTCCCCTCTCCACCATGCTAGGGCCTGGGGCGGCCAGGAAATGGCTACTGATGACTCAGCAGGTAGACCTATAAACTCTCCAATAACTCCCATCTATAGTTCATATGGAGGGCGAGGTTGCACCGACCAAAGTAATCAACAAATTTGAGCAGGACTTGAACCTCAATCTGGCGATCACCAGGCAGAGATGATTCCAATATAACACTACTACCCTTCTCTGAAGATGTATTTTTCGCTATAAGATGTAATACAGCAGTAAAAGGAATTTAGTTTTTTGATAAAAGGGTGATTGATAACAAATCTCATATAACTCAATCCTACTTTTATATATAAAAAAAAATAGAAAAAAAATAGCGATTGATTTTCTCGAAATTACTAGTAACTTTATACAGATATTTCTTCTAATTAAAATTTCACTAGTTCATACAGGAGACTTTTGTGTATGATGAATGTTGGCTTCAAAATATTATGTATACATACAAGAGATATCGTAGATAATTTATAACCTAGTTAGCAATTATGAGTTCCAGATAGAAGCATTGAAGATTATATGATAAGAGATTTTCCCTATTTTGCTAATCAATCTTCTGAACGACCAGTTATACTTGGATTACTCACGTGTTTCTGACAAAGTAGGAATAAAATATGTTCGTAAAATCCTGAAAGCTTTTGATATTGATGGTAAGAGTCATTTCTCCTATTAATGTTTTATATGATTGTACAAGTAGCACTAACATTTTAAACGGGTTGTTGTCGAGAATATTATGCTGTAAAACACCCTATATAGCATCTTTAAATTGTTCTCTTCTCGTGGTACTTTAAAACATTTTATACAATGCTATTTTAGTGTGTTTATAGCAAATTATGAAAAACTATCAAGTATTGGCTCTGGTCACAACTTCGTTATTTTTTATAGAAAAAGAGTTATGGTTAATAGTATTAGACAAAGTAATAAGGATTTTGAAAGACGCGTGCTTTTAAATTGAACAAAAATAAGACGTTCATCAATAGAGTAGGTCAATCAAGTAATAAAGAGAAAAACAAACTTCAAACGAATGCTAAACGAGAATTTCTTTAAAGAATTTCTTAAGTATAACAGAATTTACAATAGACACCATACACTTACACAAAAATGCTTCAGAATCTGTATAATACAATGTGTAAGCTTGAATCTGAGTTTTTTTTTTTTTTTTTTTTTTTTTTTTTTGCTAGCTTCTGGAACACAATACTCGAACGATACAATCACACTAACCATCTTTATAGTTTGAAGCAAGTGATCTCGGCACTATAGTTATCCTCATGAAATATTTTTCATTTATTGTGGAATCAATGAGGTGTTGATCTAAGGAGTTATTTAAAGAAGGAGTATAACAGTCTGATACATATATATCTAAGAAAGAAAGAGTGGAATATAGAAAACGTAATATGCATTTACATCGCATAGATTATGGAAAAACTCCTAAGATCACCCTTTGGCCTAGAGAGTATTTCCATGTGAATGGATTTGACTGCATTCATTATTTGTTGGTCAGTGAGCTTTAAAATCACATCTTAGAATATATAGAAGTTAATGAGAGGCTTCACATCCTATGTAGCATCACTGAAATGTCACAAGAGAGCATC
>NC_090740.1:104133195-104138195 GCF_036898095.1 Palaemon carinicauda | reverse complement strand
ATATATATATATATATATATATATATATATATATATATATATATACATTGATACATACATACATATATATATATATATATATATATATATATATATATATATATATATATATATATATGTATATATATATATATATATATATATATATATATATATATATATATATATACATATATATAGACTGTATATAAATATATAAATATATATGTATATATATATATATATATATATATATATATATATACATACATATATATATATATATATATATATATATATATATATATATATATATATATATGTATATATATATATATATATGCAGAAGAACCACAGGGAAAATGAAAATACGAAATATACGCTCAAGTCCTGACTAGTTTCGTGATACTTCCTCAGAGGACTGATTCATTGAGAGAGGCTTCTTTACATTTTATAGGGAAAGCAAACGTACGAACATACATATAGAGATTTAAAGAACAATTACACTCCCTTACCAGCTATCTGTGCTTGGGTCAGGTGTTTAAGTGGGTGGAGTCCCCAAGCTCATTAGACACCTGCCGAAAAGGGTCATTTCTAGTGGCGGGAAAATTCTTGTTTTTCAGTATGGTTTATTTACATGAGAACACGGTAGCCTTATTATTATTATTATTATTACTATCCAAGCTACAACCCTAGTTGGAAAAGCAAGATGCTATAAGCCCAGGGGCTCCAACAGGGAAAAATAGCTCAGTGAGGAAAGGAAATAAGGAAATAAATAAATGAAGAGAACAAATTAACAATAAATCATTTAAAATAAGAAACAACGTCAAAACAGACATGTCATATAATAAACTATCAACAACATCAAAAACAAATATGTCATAAATAAACTATAAAAAGACTATGTCTGCCTGGTCAACAAAAAAGCATTTGCTCCAACTTTGAACTTTTGAAGTTCTACTGATTCAACCACCCGATTAGGAAGATCATTCCACAACTTGGTCACAGCTGGAATAAAACTTCTAGAGTACTGCGTAGTATTGAGCCTCGTGATGGAGAAGGCCTGGCTATTAGAATTAACTGCCTGCCTAGTATTACGAACAGGATAGAATTGTCCAGGGAGATCTGAATGTAAAGGATGGTCAGAGTTGTGAAAAATCTTATGCAACATACATAATGAACTAATTGAACGACGGTGCCAGAGATTAATATCTAGATCAGGAATAAGAAATTTAATAGACCGTAAGTTTCTGTCCAACAAATTAAGATGAGAATCAGCAGCTGAAGACAGGAGAACAATACTCAAAACAAGGTAGAATGAAAGAATTAAAACACTTCTTCAGAATAGATTGATCACCGAAAATCTTGAAAGACTTTCTCAATAAGCCTATTTTTTGTGAAATTGAAGAAGACACAGACCTTATATGTTTCTCAAAAGTAAATTTACTGTCGAGAATCACACCTAAAATTTTGAAAGAGTCATACATATTTAAAGAAACATTATCAATACTGAGATCCGGATGTTGAGGAACCACCGTCCTTGACCTACTTACAATCATACTTTGAGTTTTGTTAGGATTCAACTTCATACCCCATAATTTGCACCATGCACTAATTCTAGCTAAATCTCTATTAAGGGATTCACCAACCCTAGATCTACATTCAGGGGATGGAATTGATGCGAAGAGAGTAGCATCATCTGCATATGCAACAAGCTTGTTTTCTAGGCCAAACCACATGTCATGTGTATATAGTATGAAAAGTAATGGGCCAAGAACACTACCCTGTGGAACACCAGATATCACATTCCTATAATCACTATGGTGCCCATCAACAACAACTCTTTGAGATCTATTACTTAAAAAATCAATAATAATGCTAAGAAACGACCCACCCACTCCCAACTGTTTCAGTTTGAAAACAAGGGCCTCATGATTAACACGGTCAAAGGCAGCACTAAAATCAAGGCCAATCATACGAACTTCCCGACCACAATCAAGGGATTTCTGTACAGCATTGGAGATTGTAAGAAGGGCATCACATGCTCCAAGGCCTTTACGAAAACCAAATTGCAAACTAGGGAGTAGATGATTACCTTCAGCAAACCTATTAAGACGTTTTGCCAGAAGACGTTCAAAAACTTTAGATAATATGGGAGTTATGGAAATTGGGCGGTAATCAGTGGGACTTGAGCTACCACAAACACATTTACATAGAGGAGTAACATTACCAATTCTCCAACTAGTGCTAAAAGCTCCTCTTCTTGCTAACTTGCGCAAAATAACAGATAACTTTGGAGCTAAGAAATCTGCTGTCTTTATAAAAAAACAAAGGAAAAATACCATTTGGGTCTACACCTCCATAAGCATCAAGGTCCATCAACAGAGCTTTAATCTCACGAGATCGAAAAGCTAAACTAGTTAGTTTAGCCTCAGGAAAACAGGAATGAGGAAGTTCAAGTTTTTCATTACTCTGATTACTGTCAAAAACATCAGCCAAAAGGGTTGCCTTTTCCTTTGGACAGTGAGTGACTGAGCCATCTGGTTTAAGTAAAGGAGGAACTGTTACATCTACACCAAAGAGTGCAGATTTAAGGGTAGACCACCATTTATGTTCCTGATTTGTACCAGAAAGTGTTTCTTTTATGGTTAAATTGTACTCCTTTTCAGTTGAGGCATACACTCTGAGCAAAAGCTTGAAGCTGAGTATAGTTGTTCCAGGTCAAATCTGATCTGTAACCCTTCCAAAGTTGATAGGCCTCCTGCTTCTCCAAAAAAGCACGTCTACAATCATTATTGAACCACGGTTTGTCCTTCACTCGGTACCTTAGCACACGAGAAGGGATACGCCTATCAATTATGTTGACTAGATTCTCATTCAAAGGGACAACAGGATCTACACTATTATATAATTGTGACCAATTCAAGCACAAAAGATAATGTAAAATC
Organism: Palaemon carinicauda; assembly: GCF_036898095.1. NCBI lineage: Eukaryota > Metazoa > Arthropoda > Malacostraca > Decapoda > Palaemonidae > Palaemon > Palaemon carinicauda. The sequence goes on along the minus strand of NC_090740.1, from coordinate 104,135,268 downwards.
CCATTCCAGTCTGCTTGGGATTTCATATAAATTTTACAAGAATATGATATATCAGGGACAGGCTGCTCAGTCTTCACTAATAATGAAATCAAGGCATGATCAGATGTCCCGACTGGAGAACAAACCTTACCAGTTATAACGCCAGGGGAGTCAGTGTATACAAGGTCCAAGCAATTACCAGACCTGTGAGTAGCTTCATTTATGATTTGCTCACAGCCTGATTCAGAGGCAAAGTCTAAAGCTCTTAAGCCATGGCGATCAGTAGGAGAGATAGAACTTAACCACTCCCTATGGTGAGCATTAAAATCACCAACAAAGACAAAAGAAGCCTTTCTATCATCTTCTTGTATCTTAGCCATAATGGTAAGAAGACAATCGAAGATAGAATCATCCATGTCTGGATTCCGGTAGATCGAACATAAATAAAAGTTGTTATGCCTGCCACAAACTTTTATTACCTGAATCTCATGACATCCACATTGATAGCAGGACTTATGAGAAGCAGGGTACTCGGTCCTAATATACACCGCCATTCCCCTGGCCCTAGGGATGGCATCACGTTTCAACATTATTGGCTTCTTGAAACCAGTTATAAGGAGCTCAGATGAGTGCCTCATATTAGAAACCAAAGTTTCTGAGCACAAAAGAATATCATACTGTCTGGACGCAACTGTAAGGTCTTGGATATTTGCATGAAGACCACGAATATTGCAATACAGAAGACGACATTGACGAAATCTAGGAGGTACTGGTCCAGGATTTCGCTCAATGTCTCCAGACAGCATAAGAATTAATAGAAATAAAAAAGACACATCATACTTAAAAACTAGATTAACAAGAATTATAACAAAAACAATACGTACAGAATTATAAACAAAGTGATTGATGATACCCATAGACTATAGTAAAAAGTCGGAAAAACTGGTCAACATGGAGGAGCCGATACACCATGCAAGGCTAAATACCCTCCAGGATAGCCACTTCAACTGAAGGGAGGACAGTAAGGATGGTTTTGAGAAGAAAAAGAATCAGAAAAAGGAAAAGACAACCTCTTGATAAACCACCAGGCATCCATGGCCCTTCTATTAAGCCTGCCCAACACACCATTTAAAAAAAACAAGAGGAAGAAAAAAAAATAAGATAGAATAGTGTGCCTGAGTGTACCCTCAAGCAAGAGAACTCCAACCCAAGACAGTGGAAGACCATGGTACAGAGGCTATGGCACTACCCAAGACTAGAGAACAGTGGTTTAATATTGGAGTGTCCTTCTCCTAGAAGAGCTGCTTACCACAGCTAATGAGTCTCTTCTACCCTTACCAAGAGGAAAGTACACTGAACAAATTGCAGTACAGTAATTAACCCCTTGGGTGAAGAAGTGTTAAGTATCTCATTGTTGTCAGGTGTATGAGGAAAGACGAGAATATGTAAAGAATAGGCCAAACTATTCTGTGTAAGTGTAGGCAAAGAAAAAAAATAAGCCGTGACCAGAGAGAGGGATCCAATTATTACTGTCTGGCCAGTCAAAGGATCCAATACCTCTCTAGTGGTAGTATCTCAACGGGCGGTTGGTGCCCAGGCCAACATACATATACATACATATATATATACATACATATACACATACTTATACATATATACATATATACACACATACATACATATATACATACATACACATACATATGCATATATATACATATACATATGCATACATATACATACATACACATACATACATACATAAATACATATACATACACATACACATACATACACACATGCATATATATATATATATATATATATATATATATATATATATATATATATATATACATACACATACATACATACATACACATGCATACATATGTACATATACATTTATATACACACAACATTAATATCATAAACATATAATCATGTATATATCAATACTTATATCGAGCATAACACTATATAGTGCCAATATACTATTGCATACTATATAAAATAATTGTACCCTTTAATGAATGGTAGCTTAGGTCTAAATATTAATTTCACAGCGACATTAATTATTCACAATACATTTAA
>NC_090740.1:104118195-104128195 GCF_036898095.1 Palaemon carinicauda | reverse complement strand
GGAGACAAAACTGCCGTCATAACTCGATACAAATGACTTAGAGCATTTTTAACCCTGAAAGGAACAAAATGTAACTGAAATAGTTCATCGTTAGCTATAAACGTCGTTTTACATTTACTGACTTCCTAAATGGGTATTTGATAGTATCCTCATTTCAAATCAATTGTTGTAAAATATTTACTATCCCGTACCTTCACAAGTAATTCTTCGATCGAGGGCAATGGATATACATCATCCTTAGTGACTGCATTCATCTTCCTATAATCAACACACAATATTACCGAGCCATCCTTTTTCCTAACAGCTACAATTGGAGAAGCCCAGGGGGATTCACTCTCCTCGATTATACCTTGTTCCTTTAATTCACTAATTTCCTTCTCTATCTCTCCCTGGAAATGAATGGGTACCTTATAAGGCTTTGACCTGATCGGCTCTGCCTGCCCAGTTCCAATGCTAAAGGGAAATCGATCAGTCCTTCCGGGTGGCTTCTCTCCAATTGCAATTAAATCGGAATAATCATTATCAATGTCACTAACTACAGGTTGATATTCTGACGAACATAGTTTTCGCGCTTGCATAATCAAATTCTGTGTCCATTCGTCTGTGCACGCTGAGGTTGTGGTCTCCAAGATCCCATTATTAGCAATTTCACATACCTCTAATTCACACATAGAGTCACTTCCTAACACAACTCCTTTTTTTTTTGACAAATTAACTCTCGTCATATCAGCTCTGTTCTGTTTTATTTCCTATAAGCCCTTTAAGATTACATGCGCTCAATTGTCATGGGGTTACCAACGACCTTGGTTCCTTAAATGTCTCTCTGCCGGACAAGCATTAACTCTCATGAATTTCTATTGATAAAATGCACCCTCCTTTTTTTATAGTTATTGTATCTTTTCCCCCAAAAATGCATATTTGATTACTAGTTATGAAATCAATTCCTAAAATAGACTCAATTCCTGGAATTCCCAAAGTGGGCAAGAAAAGAAAGTCATGTGTAAACTTTATATATCCTACCTTAAATTTGACGATCGTTGTATGAATTATGAGTAGTTTATTTCCTCCTGCCGTGTCGAAGATGAAGGATGCCGCTGACTATAGTTGGTTTGAGGAGAATCTTTTTTTTTCAATCAGTGAAACAGTGGCTCCTTTGCCGATTAGTGCTCGAATGGATTTTTCTGGCAGGTCAATCCTAACTGCTAATATTCCTATTAGGTAATATGGAACACCGAACAATGATCTAGGCGGCAACACTGCTGCTCCCTAGTTTTACGGTGGTGAGGTCGGGGGTACCCATGGAGGTCCCAGTGCCTGCTCTACCAAGTCCGTCGTCGTCACTCCAATGCCTGCTTCGACTACTGCTTCTGATGTAATGTGGCTGGAAGGGGGGTGGGGTGTTGTAATCTATCTCCCTCGTCTCCCCCTCCCCCGATGTTGGGCGGGGGGAATTTTGCGGGTGCCACAGCCCGCCAGCCCTCGACTTTTTTGTCTTGGCACTATCGAGATAGATGACCGTAGGCCTGACAAGTCTAACAGCGGGGCGACCCTTGGATGGGGCACTCCACTCATTTAGGCCCCTCTCCCCCACACGGCCAGCATTTTAAGACACTTCTCATCTGCTGACTGTGTTCTCCCCTCTCTCTCTTTGGGGGATGGTGAGTGCCACTCATGGCTGCCAACTTCTCGGAATCTGGTCAGTCATTCCCAGTCATTTTTTTCCTGGCAAACTCTCTAAAATGTTTGTTATCACGCTCACTATATTGGCTAACGAGCGAATGTCATCAAACAAATAACCACATAAAAAAACAGGTTTATTAATCTGCGAATATGTTTACTGGCAATTGCTAAGAACGGATTCTCCTTCCCGAATTTTAGGTTTATAATCTTATTTTATGAAGTTAGTTTATGTACATCGGATATGGTGTGGCTGCGCGAATCTCCTCTTCTCGTTCAATCAAGATTCTGTTTATCAATTTTGCTACGTTATTTATCCTCAGTTCTAAGTCCTATGCTCGAATATCCTGTCTATATTCTTCCTCGGCCTCGCTATATCCAACTGCTTCGTTCTCATCTCCCGCAGCAGCAGCATCTGCTCTGTTATTCCTTCTGTATCTAGGCATCTTCAACTTTTATTTTACCAGCTCGCTCAAAGCACACAAAAACAGACGTATTTTTACACTTGACACCAATATGTCCCATATCTATTTGGATGCACAGAGGCAACTAACTCACCTCGCAAGCAAAATTATATCTTCATAAAAAAATATGCTGAATAGTTAGTTGTTCCAACACGGTTACTTACCTAAAACTACCTTCTTAGGAGTTACTGGTAACTCTACCTTACCGACCAGCTTTTTGTATAGTTTACCCTCTTTCCGTTTTCTAAGGGGTCAACCTCAGCCAGTGTGATATGTGCCCTGAGGTGACCCGGGGTTGGGAAGCGTGCTAGCTCAGGTCGTCGACTCGTCAGTAAGTTTCTGGTTGCGACGTGATCAACATCTCGCTGCGCTCTCTCTTACCTTGTGCGACCCTTTGTGTCCCCCGATCCTTTGTGCTTACCGCGTGTTACCCAAGTGTTTCCCTTTCACTTTCCCTTTGCATCCTTGTGTCTCTTGGTGTATTAGCATTGCATTATGGAGCATCCTTATCGTTGCCCTGGGCCTGTGGCTGGGAAGTCTTGCGGGGCTTTCCTTTCTAAACCTGAGATTGATCCCCACTCCTTGTGCTCCACGTGTAGGGGGAAAGTGTGTTCCCCTGCCTCTACGTGCCCGGAGTGTGCTAACTGGAGTGAAATCCAGTGGGTGCTCTTCGGGACTAAGAAGAAGAAGGCGGCTAAGAAGTTGCCTAAGGACTCCAGTATCTCGTCGCCTGTGGTTTCTCCGGACGTCTCGGCAGACCGTAGCACTCGTCCTTCTTCCCCTACCCTGAGTAGGGGACGAGGTAAGTCCGTTGTGGGGAAAAGGCCCATTGCTCTTCCCCAAGAGTCTGATATTCCTGTGGGGGAAGTGCCCAGTGTGGAGCAGGCATGTGTGGGGCCTGAGTGTAGTGCGGGAGTGTGGGTAGGAGGCGAGGTCCTGGTGCCCGCAGGTCCCGTCTCCTCAGAAGATCCTATGTGGGGTAAACCGAGTGTGGATTCTTCCCCGGTATCATGGCGTGTTTCAGGTGCGTCAACCGCCGAGGGAGACACTGAAAAAGGAAGTTCGTCGTCTTCAGACCCCATCACGTGGGTGGCCCCTAGGACTCCCTTCCGGTCTCCTGCTAGGGGAGAAGAAGACGTCGAGCAATGGCTCTATAAAGGACTCACTCGGTCCCCTCCGGCTCCCTCGTCTACGCTACCCCCCGTGTTTCTGCAGCCTCCCACGCCTGAGAAAAGACGAGAATTTCCCCCCGCAGTCTTGGATGTTTCGGGGGGTCTGATAGATTCGTCCTCATCCTCGTCATCATCGTCGTTATCGGACTCTTCTTCTTCTTCGTCGTCAGAGGATGAGGACAGGAACTTTAGCAAGAGGAAGAGGGAGAAATCCTGCAAAAAGAAGAAGTCCCGTTCCCGTTCAAGACATGGTAAGAAAAGATCGAAGTCCTCTAAAAAGAAAGCAAAGAGGAGCAATTCCAAGGAGTGGGTGAATTTCACAGTGCCCCAGAGCGAGCTGTTTAGGTTTACCACAGCTGCGGCCACTTCCAGGTGGCTCCCTAGAGCCTCGCCTTCTGTGTCTCATCCTCCTACCTCCTCCTTCGGACCAGTCGCCCGGCAAGAGGGGTCGAACCGGGCCCCCCGTGTAGTGACTAACCAAACGGTGGCCTCCGCTTCTTCATCCCTTAGGAAGGATGTACGGAGTATGAAGGAAGGCTTAGCGTCGACCACGGGCACCTTGGAGGCCTTCCTAAAGCACCAAGGGCGCCCGTCGGTCTGCATAGATCCCCATCCACGGAGTCCCCCGTGGAACAAGGTACTCCCATGACGGATACCTTTGTCCCCACGGGGCAGCCCATACAACTGGCAGACTCGTCCAGCGTTGCCTTTCCCACCGTCACGGAGTACCCCCGTACGGAGGAACTGGTGACGGAAGACCTGGTGGAAGGAGGGGAGTGCTCGTCTGACGACATCTCCTCCTACCGTAAGGTTCTGGCCCTAATTTGTCGGCATAAGCGATTGGATGAACCTAAGCCCTCAGCTGCAAAGGCCGTGCTCTCCGGACTGTCCAGAATGATCGACAGCCCGGTGCAACAAAAGCCTTCATTGTCTCTCCGTCTCGCTCCGAACGTGAAGTTGGGGATGGAACAAATAGATGAATACCTGGCAGGACTGGCTGAGGCCCCCAGAAGCCAGAGTTCCTCCAAGCTTCTTCCGGGCCTAAAATCACAGAAACGTTTTTACGTCCCAGAAGGGCATCGCTGTGGACCCCGTGCGGTAGAAGTAGCGGTGTCCTCACTGACCTAGGGAGCCTCGGAAGACAGGGCCTCCACTGCCCCCGTGTGCTTTTCCCTGTCAGAAGCCTCTATGATGAAGGACATGGCACAGGACCTTGTCTACGTGTCCTCCTGGTTGGATTGGTGGTCTTGCGCCTTGGTGGGGTTTCAGGCGTCCCACGACCTCTCCCTCCTGGACAATCAGGCCATGTTGAGGGAGCTAGTTAGTTCTGTCTGTGGCTACGAACTGGGTTCTTAGGAAGAGGGATACAGTACTTAGCAAACTGGTGCGGAAGTTACTGGACAGAGAAGCGAGGAGACTGAGGAATTCCTCCGTGTGGGAAAATGACATTTTCCCCATCAATTTGGTGGAGGATACGATGGAGAAAGTGAGGAAGGTGAGAGACGCGGACCCTAGGCCCCCCCCCCCCCCCCCTATGAGGAAGCCCGGGTTTAGAAGAGCCTCAGCGGACGTCCCTCACTCCTCCCAGGCCACCCCCTTGCTGCCTTGAAGAGAACCACCGTCAGCTCCTTGGCTTCAAGCCTCTCAGCAGCCCACCCGTAGGACCACTGCAGGCGCTCAGTCAGCCTTCAGACCCTCCTACAGTAACTCTAGGAGAGGTCGTTCTGGCCGCTCCTCCAGAAGGAGGTAGGAAGAGAGGCCCCTACTCCTACAGGAGCCCCTAGTGGGGGGATGCCTCAGACATTTTTGGCAAGCATGGCGGGATCTCGGTGCGGATCCCTGGACAGTGATGGTCCTGAAGGAGAGCTACAGACTCCCTTTCCTAGAAGAACCTCCCCCTCTCATCCCAGCCCATCGGGCCGAGTGGCTGGTTCCAAAGAACCCCTTGAAGAGGTCGGCGCTACAGGAGGAAGTAGCGTCCATGATCGCCAAGGGAGCTTTAGAGACAGTGGAGAACCCCGGCCCGGGTTTCTTCAGCAGACTCTTCCTTGTGGAGATATCGACAGGAGGATGGAGGCCGGTCATAAACCTCTAACCCCTCAACAAGTTCGTCTCAATGACGGACTTCAAAATGGACACCCCCCAAGAAAGTGCTAGCAGCCTTGAGGGAGGGGGATTTCCTCATGTCCCTCGACCTCAAGGATGCCTATTTTCAAATCCCTGTGCACCCCTCCAGCAGGAAGTTCCTCAGAATCAAGAGGGGAGTCCAGTGTCCTGCAGTTCAAAACCCTGTGCTTCGGCCTATCGACGGCCCCGCAGGTGTTCACGAGGGTTTTCACCACAATCTCGGCATGGGCGCACGAGAAAGGCATACGACTGATCAGGTACCTGGACGACTGGTTGCTTCTTTCTGCCTCAAGGGAACAACTGAAGGAGCAAGGCATGATGTTGCTAGACCTCTGCAAGGGATTAGGGATCACGGTCAACCTAGGAAAGTCCCAACTAGTCCCCAGCACCAGAATGACTTACTTGGGGATGGTCCTGGACACCCAGTTAGTAAGAGCCTTCCCCTCAGGGGAGAGGTGAGACAACCTGGAACATATCCTTCAACCCTTCCTGACGGGCCAACCCAGGAGGGCCAAGTACTGGCAGAAGTTACTGGGTCACCTGGTTTCGCTGGAGAAATTAGTACCGTAAGGGAGACTCAGGCTCCGCCCGGTACAGTGGAATCTGAAGGAATCGTGGACCCAAGGCGAGGAGCCCCACAAAATAGTTCCAGTCCTCCCAAAGACGTGAGAGACCCTTCTTTGGTTGAACATCAGGTCGAACACAGAGAAGGGAATGCCCTTCGTCCCCGATCCCCCGGAGATGCTGTTGTTCACGGAAGCATCGAAGGAGGGTTGGGGAGCACACCTGCTAGGGGAATCGACATAAGGGCAGTGGTCCAGCGAGGAGGCGTCTCTCCATATAAACATCCTGGAGATGATAGCGGTTCTGAGGGCGTGTCGACAGTTCGTACACTTCTCGCGAGGAAACACTGTGGCGTTAATGTGCGACAACGCCACAGTAGTGGCGTATGTAAAGAAACAGGGGGGCTTGAAGTCAAGAGTTCTATGAGCCCTAGCCACGGAACTGTTAGAGTGGACGACAGAAGGGATAGAACTGATGGCAAGGTTCATCCCAGGAAAGAGGAACGTGATGGTCGACGGCCTCAGCAAGGTGGGTCAAGTGATAGGTTTAGAGTGGACCCTAGCTCGGCCAGTCATCCAAATGTGGGGCTCCCCAGTGATAGACTTGTTCGCCACACCTCTGAACGCCCAACTCCCCGTGTTCTGTTCTCCAGTCCCAGACCCGTCGGCCGCGTTCGAGGACGACTTCCAACATCCCTGGGACGAACTCCATGTGTACGGCTTCCCTCCCTTCAGTTTGATCAGGCAAGTGTTGAACAGAGTGAGTGCGACGTCCAACCTGTCGATGACATTGGTAGCGCCCTGGTGGCCGGAGAGAGACTGGTTCGCAGACCTAAAAGAATTAGCTCTTCATCCTCCTTGGCCGCTTCCGGACAGGCCAGACCTCCTGCGTCAACCTCACTTTCCCAGGTGGCACGAAAACCCTCGATCCCTCCGCCTTCACGCGTGGAGGTTATCGAGAAGCTACTGAGGAAAGAAGGATACTCATCGAGAACCGCGGCAAGGATGTCGGGTTACCTACGGCGTTCCTCGGCAGTAGTTTACCAAGCAAAGTGGGCAGTCTTCGTGAAGTGGTGTGCGTCCAAGAACATCAGGCCCTTAGGGACGTCGATCCAGGACATTGCAGACTTTCTGGTGTACCTGAGAGACGACGGGGGCTCGTCTATTCCGGCCATCAAGGGACTACGAGCAGCCCTAGGTCAAGTCTTCCTTCTTAGGGGCATTGGCTTGGGAGCCTCAAGGCACATCTCTATGCTCATCCGCAGCTTTGAACAATCATGTCCCCCCAGGAAGCAAGGGTTCCGCAGTGGGACCTAACCAGAGTTCTCAAGGTTCTGTCAGAGCCACCCTTCGAACCTCTCAGGGACGTCCTAGACAGAGAACTCACCCTTAAAACAGTATTCCTTTTAGCCCAGGCCTCGGCGAAAAGAGTTAGCAAGTTACACGGCCTCTCTTACGACGTCTCACACTCCAAAGGGTGGAGAGAAGTTACCTATAGGTTCGTCCCTAGCTTTGTGGCGAAGACGCAGAACCCGGCATGTTGGGATCCTCGGTTTGATGGTTTTTCGGTGCCAGCCATCCCTCGCTCCGACTACCCGAAGGATCTACTCTAATGTCCCGTGAGAACAGTAAGGAAATACCTGGAGAGGACCGCAAAATTCCGCCCTCAGATCAAAAATTTATTCGTCTCAACAGGCCGGGTGAAGAAATCGGTCTCGAAGAACTCTATATCTTTCTGGCTGCGACAGGTGATAAAGAGGGCCTACGAGGCTTCTGGGACTCCTCTCCCAGGAAAACCAAGGCCACATGATATTAGAGAAAAACAGGGCTGTGGGAAAGATCCTGAAGGCAGGGACCTGGTCTAGACAGTCCACCTTCACGGAACACTATCTCAAAGATTGTTCGAGAAAATCCTTGGACAGATTTTCCATTGGCCCAATCATTTCGGCCCTTCAAGAGATCTAAGGTCATGGCCCCAGTGTAATCGGGGGTGTTAATGCCAAGAGACACTAGTTCCTTCTTTAACCTTACCCCCCCCCCCCCTCACCTCCTTTCCTTCCTTTCCCGGGCCGTACTGCCCAGGAAGATGTTGAAAAGACCTTAGTCACTTGAAGAAACGTCCTTCAAGAGAACATGTATCGGAGTTGGTTTTGAAAAGGTAAGCCATTAGACACTAAATGAGTTTTTTGGATAGTTTCCCCTACTTTTCGTGCAGTTTTCTAGTGGTCATACAACCAAAACCTCCTTAGAGGTTCCCTCTCTCGCGTGCCTCCCCGTCGGCTTCTGGTCCCTGCAGGACACTCCCACCTCCTAAAGTTTAAGTCTCCTAAGAAGGTAGTTCTAGGTAAGTAACCGTGTTGGAACAATTCACAAATTTTTAAGTAATTTGTATTTTTCCTAACATGCTTACCTAGAACTACCTTCGGGTTATGGCCCACCCATCCTTCCCCGAGAACCTGCAGGGTCGAGTAGTACCTGTTCCAACGAAACTTACTGACGAGTCGACGACCTGAGCTAGCACGCTTCCCGACCCCGGGTCGCCTCAGGGCACATATCACACCGCCTAAGGTTGACCCCTTAGAAAACGGAAAGAGGGTAAACTATACAAAAAGCTGGTCGGTTAGGTAGAGTTACCAGTAACTCCTAAGTAGGTAGTTCTAGGTAAGTACGTTAGGAAAAATACAAATTACTTACAAATTTGTGATGTTTTTGTAGAGTTCTCATGATTATAGAGTTCATTTACCTTGACGTAAAACACATTTCTTCATACAAGAATCAGAGCATATATATATATATATATATATATATATATATATATATATATATATATATATATATATATATATTAAGTGTCTGTCTTCTTCAATTGCACAGAAAATTGGCTTATTGAGAAAATCTCACAAGAAGTTTTATAATTTTTTCAATCTACCTTGTTTTCAGTATTGTTTTCCTTTCTGGTGTTCAGCTGCTGATTTTCATCTTAATTTGTTGGACAGAAACTTACGGTCTATTACATCACTTATTCCTGATCTACATATTAATCTTTAGCACCGTCGATCAATTAGTTCATTATGCATGTTGAATACGATTTTTCATAACTCTGACCATCCTTTACATTCAGATATCCCTGGACAATTCTATCCCGTTCGTAATACTAGGCAGGCAGTTAATTCTAAGAGCCAGACCTTTATCATCATGAGGCTCAATACTACACAGTATTCAAGAAGTTTTATTCCAGGTGTTACCAAGTTGTGGATTGATCTTCCTAATCGGGTAGTTGAATCAGTAAAACTTCAAAAGCTTAAAGTTTGAGCAAATATTTTTATGTGGCCCACCCTGACATGAGTCTTTTTATAGTTTATATATGGCATATCCGTTTTTGACGTTGTTAATAATTTATATAGGATATATCTGTTCTAACGTTGTTACTATTTTTAGAATGATTTAATGTTAATTCATTCACAGCATTTGTTTATATCCTTATTTCCTTTCCTTACTGAGCTATTTTTCCCTATTGGAGCCCATGGGCTTATAGCATCTTGCTTTTCCAACTAGGGTTGTAGCTAGGCTAGTAATAATATATATATATATATATATATATATATATATATATATATATATATATATATATATATATATATATATATATATAATGTACATATAAATATATATATATATATATATATATATATATATATATATATATATATATATATATATATATATATGTGTGTGTGTGTGTGTGTGTGTGTGTGTGTGTGTGTGTAGTATTTGGGTTTTCTAAATTTTACCAAAGCAGGATATAGCAGAAAAAGACGTCTGCAAAAAAAAAAAAAAAATATTTGGTCCTGGTTAAGCAGTAACTTAGCCAAATCGAAACATGATTTAATTTGAGGTTGTTAGATATGAAACAAAGGTGTAGGGATTAACAGCCAGCTAATTATCCCATATTGCGATTTGGAGATGTAGCAGTACATATGTAGAAAAGCTTTGAAAG
>NC_090740.1:104095695-104113195 GCF_036898095.1 Palaemon carinicauda | reverse complement strand
AAACAGTGCTCAGGGGTCAAAATCTTCTTACTCTCGACATCTGTGGCAAGTGGCATAGGTTCTCTAGGCTTTGCATCTATAAGATATGGATAGGAGATAGGAGTTAGGGGATAGGACATTGTTAACCTGACGTCAATAAGACGGGAATTAAAGTCACCAAAAAATAGTTTCAATAAAATAATAGGTTGTCTAGTATTACATCCCTGAAAAATCCCTGCCTCCAGGAATTGTGCTAGGTAAGCAGTAAGGAGGCTCCCCAGAAATATTACCCAGACCCCCTAAGATATTATAACTGCAAAAAGTTTGGTCACCATAAAGACCAATGCCAGGGAAAATTCCCTACTTGTGCCATATGCAGCCCGAGGCAAACAACCCAGGACTGCATCGAAAAGAAAGCAGCGGACATACTTACAACCCCAAAATGCCCCAACTGTAAGAAAAACTCCACTGCCATGGCTTGGAGATATCCCGAACGGTTGTTAGAGTAATAACACCCCTCCCTAAAGAAAAGAGAGAGGAGCTAAGACGAAGAATGGCTCCCAAACCTCTATCAAGGAGGAAATTCTACTCACAGGATGAACTAATGAGAGGCTCTTCCAGGGCTAGATCCTCCAAAAGAGCACCCACCTCCACAGCTCCGGCTCCAAGACCTTTACCCTGAACTATCTTTATAAAGACTGCGGTTCTCAGGGAAAGACTGACCGAGCTTGTAACACAGGCTGGGACAGGAAAGATCATTGCTGGCACTATTGCAGCCAGTATAGAAGACTATCTCAAGGGTTTCCTCTGCAAACCCAAGTCAACACCCGCTCCCCCGTCTAACACTATCCAGGAGATCACCTCTCACGTCACACCACCCAAACCTTCCACACCATCACCACTCTTACCAGCACCTTCCATATCCGCCTCATCAGACCCCATCCACGTCATCTCACTCACCTCAGCCTGCATCACCTCATCCCCCCTCACCTCATCCACTCCTTCAACAGAGGTTAAGGCATATGCCTTTTCCCCTAGGGATCCCAGACAATACTCTTCAACTTACACTCAGGAATGAGGATCCTTAATTGGAATTCAGCCGGAGTGAGGCCTAAAATATCCTCTTTAATTGCATTCTGAAAAATAGAGGAGATAGATGTCATACTGTTGCAAGAAACATTTCTGACAACAGGCATAAAGCTCAAAATTGCAGGATACAATGCTTACACCACTCCACAGATAGGCACAGACAATGTTCTAGCTACAATAGTTAGAACAACAACGCCAACAACAAGGTTACACAGCACAATTCCTTATGGTAATAATGTAGAGACGCTTGCAGTAACAGTAACATTAATGAACCAAAAAGTAAAAATATAAAACATCTACACTGTGTACAGTCGATTCTCTCAGGTGAGCACCTTGTCTAACGATCGCTCGAATGGTACTGACTAACCCTCAACAAGTAAGATGCAATTTTTGCTCTATCAATATACGTAATTGTTAGATTTAGTCTAATTCACCACTGTGATGGAAATATACTCTCAAACACATCACCTTATGAGACTAGGGACTTGTGATCGTGCCCTCCAATTCACGACATTAATGTTACTCTTAAAAGGGTCATTAATCTCGATGTATAAAATACATATTTTGCATATAAGGATTAAGACATTACTCAACACCCCCCCCCCCCGCCCCCTCCCCCATGTTCCTCACTCCGAGAGGAGGTGCACACTCGCGCTCTCTAGTCTATGATATATAGAGGACAGTCCGACCAGGAATAAAGAATAGCATGTACTAGACAGAAATGCAACATAAATGTTGTTATGTTAAATTAGGGTTTTTCATTGTTTATAAATGAATTCGGTCTTCGGCAGGAGTAAATGTTAACTGCCCTTTTCATAAGAATTTGTTGATACCCTTCGCCCCTCCTCCTTCGGTAATTAGTGAATTGCCATTAACTCTTTTGTTTATTTTTTTTTCCAAGTGTTTGGTGTTTAGTGAGAGCCGTGGACGAGACTACTGCTGCCTGGAATGAACAGTTCGGACCGTACCTTGATCACAGACGTGTATCCTAATTCAGCAGCCCTTGGTAGACGCCTTTTTTTTCTCTCATAAGGAATTGTGCCTTTGGAGGATTATTTCGCTGGTGTCTTTGAGCCACCCGCGGTAAATTGTACACTTCTTTGGATCACGGCCCTCGTATGCAGGGGTTTTGTCACCTGCGATAGCCACCTCGCTTGTTACGTCCTGCAAGTGTATGTGTCACTTGCGACCTTCGCTTGGCGTTATTTTCCCCGCCTGAGGATCCTGCGGGAAGACGGTGCCGTCGTTCCGTCCCGGCACTGTTGGAGATACTATTGCCGTGATCAAAGAGCGTCATCACATCTGTTACACTGCTAGTCTGTGGACCAAGGGTCCGTTAGGAGGAACGTAGGGAGTCATTACCCAGGTAAAGTTACGATCTTTTCATTATCGTTATGGATATGCCCAGCCCGTTTTCCTGGTGTTAATGATACTCCCTCTAATGCTGATGAACGTCCCCTCTCTGTCGTCTAATCCATGTATGGATAAGTACTGTTATGAGTTATTTCACGGATAGATGATACAGTGTTGAAATATTTACATTTGTATCTAAGTATTTATGCATTTAGTATAATGTGGTATGTGCATTTGTATGATGTCTCATGTTATGTTTTATTATTTGGTATTTGGTTTAATCTTTAACGTTTATGTGTAGGTAGGTAATTTTATGGTTTTCTGCCTTTTCATTTCTCCTGTCTTCCTTATGCCTATCTATTTAGTAATAGGGTAGTGGTTTGTTGATATTTGTGGGCCCGGCTTAATATATGAGCCATAATTTTGATCTGTTTAGTTTTTCTATGCTAGGGTTAAGATTATTAGATATAGGTCAACCTTGTGTATTTAGAGGACTCGGTATATTAGTCCTCCAGATCATTTTTTAACCCATCGGTGTTTGTCTTAGGAGCTTTGTTATTCCTGATACAAGGTTGAATTTATTTAAGTGTACTGTAATAAATGTTTTTAGATTTTTCCAGTGTTTTTGTTCTGTCTTCCCTCAGTTCACTGAGTTACATAAATGATGTACTGCCTACGACTCCTTTAAAAATTAAAATTTAAAGAACCAGAACTACGGCCTAGGCAGGTAGTAACAAGTGGCGACCGTGACAGGATCGTACGCAGGTGTACTCGGTGTTTGGGGGAGCAGTTCAGCTCTAGAGGGATGTGACAGTATTTATTGTTGATATTTGATTTTTGGTTTAGTTGCTTTCCTTCCCCATAGGATATTATTTTCATTAAAAGGGAGGACTTTACTTTCGATCCGTTGGAATTCTCGGGTTCGGCTGACTGTTTAAAATATTTAGGAGTTTTGACAAGGGCTTATTTGGTACAGTGTGCCTGGTGGTTGGAGATCCCTCATAAGTCTTCTGACACTCGGGCCAATTTGTTAAAACTGGTTAAGGAAAAAGTGTCCCAAGGTTTGGCTGAGGGCAATGAGGTAGTTAGAGGCCTAGCCAGCGATTTTGAGAGTGGCACTGATTTTGGGTCAGACCAAGAGGGATCCATAGTCGATGATGTGAGCTTAAATCCTGGTTTGTCCCTGTTAGCTGATCCCCCTGCAGTGAAGGTTATGTATGAAGGTCCGGCTAATTTTCCTACTCCGGCCAGGACTTTTAAAAATGTTAATATTTCAACTAACCCCTTTTTAGCTGACGAGGCTGTTCCCAACCATGTAACGCCGTCCGCTCCTGTATTGGCCCAGGGTCAGGAGGAGTTCAATATAATTTGTAAGAGAATTGAGTTATTGAAGCTGCAGTTTGAGGAGGACGAGAGGGCCCCGAAACATGAGATTGAGTTGCTCAAGCTTAAGCTTGAGTTGGCCAAGGTGCAAGGGTCCCCTAATCATTTCAGTTCTCCCTATAGCTCATCATCAGACAAATTTAATATTTCGGCTGCACTAAAATTAATTGAAGTTTTTGATGAGGGGAGTGTACCAGAATTTTTTTAAAGCTTTTGAGAGGGTTGCCACCCGGTTGTCTTGGCCCACAGAAATGTGGACGGTACTCATACAGTGTAGATTGACGGGCAAGGCACTCCGGGTGTATAGTGCATTAGAAGAGGGCCTTGTCAGAGATTATGACAAAGTAAAGGCTTTGGTTCTTAGGGCCTATGATTTGGTCCCTGAGGCCTATCACCAGTGATTCCGAACCACTGGCAAGCCCAATTCTATGTGTTATGTTGAGTATGCTCATCTCAAGGAGGAGCAATTTGACAAGTGGCTGAAAAGTCGTCAAGTTGCTTCCTTCTCTTCCTTGAGGGAACTGATGGTACTGGAGGAGTTTAAGGTGTGTAGTAAAGAATTGAGGGTTCACCTGGAGGACACTAAAATTTTAACTTTATCCAAGGCAGCTCAGGTAGCTGATGAGTTTGTCCTGACCCATCGGGCTGGGTCAGGTAACTTCTCGTCCTCATACCTTAATAATAATAGTAATTTGTCGTCTAAGTCAAATAACCCCTTTAAAAATCAATCTAGTACCCCAAATAGTAGCATGAGCAATCATGTTGGTAGTGGCCTCAGAAAGGACTCGAGTGGTGGACACACTCTGGTTTTTTTTCTAACTGTGGCAATTCGGGTAAAACTAATCAAATTAGAGGTAATTGCTTTTGGTGTAATAAGCCAGGGCATCGACAAGCTGAATGTAGAGCCAGGAGCCGTTACCTCCAAAAGAATCAAAATAAGAATCAAAATAATGTTAATCAGCCTACGGCAATCTCGCTAATTTCAAATAATTCTATTTCAGAGAGTAAGAATGGTAAAACTGTTGATCCCAAGGTTAGTAGTGAACCAGATGTAGGTAAAGTAAAACCTGTATTGTGTGATTCCACTGGTAATTTATGACCATTTAACAAATATGTCTACCCAGGAAAATTGAAATCTGAGACCTCTACACTTTATGTTAAGTTCTTGAGGGACACAGGATCCGCTAGATCTTTGGTGTTGGCATGGTCCTTGTCTAACTTAGTTCCCTATACTGGAGAATATGTGGTTCTGGGAGGATTTCCCGATACAGTGGTTTCTGCTCCTTTAGTAAGGGTGGAACTGTCCTTCCCAGGGTATCACAAGGTTACCGAGCTGGCGGTAGTTGAGAGCCTGACGATACCAGGAATAGACGGAATCCTTGGGAATGATATGTTGAGTACAGAGGGGCAGGAATTATTTCCTATTGTTTCTGTCACAGCGTGCCCTGTGGCAATAACTACTCGAGCCTCTGCAAAGCGTGTAGCGGAAGCTGATAATGATAATAACATCAATTTAAGTAGTTTAGAAGTAGAGGTAGAGAAGCCCGGGCTAGTAGATGGTAGTAGT
The DNA here is from genome assembly GCF_036898095.1 of Palaemon carinicauda. NCBI lineage: Eukaryota > Metazoa > Arthropoda > Malacostraca > Decapoda > Palaemonidae > Palaemon > Palaemon carinicauda. The sequence goes on along the minus strand of NC_090740.1, from coordinate 104,107,824 downwards.
AGTAGCAGTAGTTCTAGTTTTGGAATGTTTAAATTATTGAAATCTGATTGCGACCGTCTCTCTTTCATACAGGCCCAAAAAGATGAATTTTCATTCGAGTTAGGTAATACGGATGATTTGACTAGGCCCAGGTTTGTGGTTTTGAAAAGATTATTGTATAGAGTCAGTCATCCCCCAACTCATCAACTAAATGTGACTTCCTGTTTGAGACAAATTGTTATACCTACCAAGTTTAGGGAGGCTGTGTTAAGCCTTGCACATGAGGACTCCTTTTCTGGCCACTTAGGCTTAAGTAAAACTTTTTGTAGGTTGAGTAAATGTTTTTGGTGGCCAGGAATGAAGTTTTCGATGAAGAAATTTTTAAGAACTTGTGAAGTGTGTCAGGTGATGGGTAAACCCAATCAACCTATTCCCAAGGCTCCTCTTAACCCAATTCCTTCAATTGGAGAACACTTTGCAGAATTGGTAATTGATGTGGTAGGACCTCTGCCTAGGACGAAGTTAGGGTTTACGCATCTCCTGACCATAATGGATAGAGCATCACGTTTTCCCGAGGCCTTTCCAATGAGGAAAATAGCCTCAAAAGCTGTGTTTGACAAATTAGTGGAGTTTTTCTCCAGGTATGGGCTGCCTTGTAAAATTCAGTCAGATTGCTGCTCGAATTTTACAAGCAGGGTATTTAAGAGTTAAGTGTGCTGAACTGGCCATTCAGCACATTAGCAGTGTACCCTACCATCCTGAGAGTCAGGGTGTGGTGGAAAGATTTCACCAGACCCTTAAGTGTATATTAAAAAAAATATTTTTATGAGCAAGAAGAGGATTGGGATAAGGGGCTTCCCTTTGCTCTCTTTGCCGTAAGGAATTTTCCCAATTCTTCTACTGGGGTTGCTCCCTTTCAATTAATATTTGGGCACAAGGTTCGAGGACCTTTGGAAATCTTCCATGAATTACTCGAAGCAAATCAGAGAGGAGAGCGTACGGTGGGAGAAGTTGTTAGTGAACTTAAGTCCAAGTTAGCCGTAGCTTGGAAGTATGCCAAAGATAATTTGTCTGCTTCCCAAGCTAGGTTGAAAACCAAATTTGACCAGCAGTGTAAGATACGTTCATTTGAGTCAGGGGACTTAGTATTAGTTTTAAGCACAGACCCAGACTTCCTTGAACCCAGGTACAAGGGCCCCTGGAAGGTGTTGAGAAAGTTGTCCGAGGTCAATTATGAAGTTGAAGCCCCTGGAACTCGACGTAAATGTAAAATATTCCACATAAACAGGTTGAAATCTTACTCTTCTGATAGACGGGATCTTTTGGCCATTGTTTTTGAGCCAGTTATAAGTGTAGTTGCACCTGTTGAGGAAAACTCGGGGGATGTTTTGGACCAGGTGCCTTCAGATGCTCTAGGTAATAACTTGTAAAATTTAGGTGTATTAAAAGAGGGGTTAGAGCATCTGGAAGCACCTCAGAAACAAGATATACTAAGCCTAATTATGGAATTTTTTTACTTGTTTCAGGACTCTCCAGGAAGGACAAGGTTGCTCCAGCATGATGTTGATATTGGGGACGCTTCTCCGGTTAAGCAAAGCCCGTATAGCCTCAGTCCAGAGAAGCGTGCCATTGTGGAAGACGAGATTAAATACATGCGGGAGCACAATCTCATACAACCATCAGTAAGCCCATGGAGTTCTCCAATAGTCTTGGTGAAGAAGCCAGATGGTAAATATCATATGTGTGTCGACTATAGGAGGGTAAACTCTGTTACTAAAAATTATTCCTTTCCTCTTCCCCGTATTGAGGATTGTCTGGACCTGATAGGTCCTGCGAGGTTCATTACAAAATTGGATCTGTTAAAGGGGTATTGGAAGGTCCGCCTATCTGGCCGTGCCCGTGAAATTTCATCATTTGTGACGTCCTCAGGGCTTTACGAGTGCAAAGTAATGCCCTTTGGAATGAAGAACGCTGCCTGTACTTTCCAGCGTCTGATGAACAGGGTACAGAAATCTATATAGATGATTTGGTGGTACACAGTAACGACTGGCGGACCTACCTGGTAAGATTAAGAAAAGTTTTTGAGGCACTTCGGGCTGCCGGTCTTGTTGTGAATCTGGGTAAATGTAACTTTGGGAAAGCTAAAATTAGTTTTTTGGGTCACGAGATTGGCTTGGGTAAAGTTGCTCCTAAGCAAGCCAATCTCGAGGCCATAGTTGCTTTGAAGAGACCGTGTAATGTCAGAGAGGTTCGTAAAGTTCTGGGTATGTTGGGATATTACCGTAGGTTTGTCCGAAACTTCTCTGACCTTGCACAGCCTTTAACCATTCATCATAGCCGTAGATGCCAGTGACGTAGGAATTGGGGGAGTCCTCTTTCAAAGGAGTGATGATGGTGAAGTACGTCCCGTATCTTACTACAGCCGTAAGTTACTAGAGGCGGAAAGAAAGTACTCCACCATTGAGAAAGAGGCTCTGGCATTGGTGCGGACATTGGTACATTTTAAACAAAATGTTACTAACTTTAAATTCCCTATAGAAATTTGGACCGACCATAATCTCTTGGTATTCATTGAACGCATGAAGGGATCAAACCAGAGGATTCTGCGTTGGGGCCTTCAGCTACAAGAGTTCAATTTAATTATAAAACACATTAAAGGGGTGGATAATTGCATCCCGGATGCTCTCTCACGTGTCTAAGTTTTGATCTCTCCCTCTGTTTCTTAGGACCCTCTCGATACTCCTGGTTGCATGTGTTGAGGTTACATCCATGTTTCGAGGTATGTATATATTGAGCTCAGGTAAAAGGTTTGTACTCTTGTAAATTGCTCCAGGACCTAGGTTGGTGTGGAAAATTCTATTTTTTTTTCCTGTGTGCCTACTCAAATTTATTGTTGACAGGTATAGGATTGAATTTCTGTCCAAATGTTTGGTGATGTATTTAAAACTTGCTATGTTTTTGTCTTTTTGTTTAGGTTTAAGATGCTTTTACCTTGTTATTGGTTTATTACTGCAGATACTACGTTTAAGAATCTTGATGTTTTTTTTTTTTGGTTTAAGATATTTTATCTTATCAGTGGTTTGTAGTAGCTTTAGTGTTCCCTTAATTTTCTTTATTTTTGTGGCCCTGCATTATCTGATGTTTTGTCCAGCCTTATGGGTTATCATTAAAAGAAAAATTTTGCATTTAGTGAATGAAAATTATTTTTCTTGGGGGAGGAAGGTGTTATGTTAAATTAGGTTATTTCATTGTTTATAAATAAATTCGGTCATCGGCAGGAGTAAATGTTAACTGCCCTTTTCATAAGAGTTTGTTGATAACCTTCGCCCCTCCTCCTTCGTTAATTAGTGAATGGCCATTAACTCTTTTGTTTATTTTTTTCCGAGTGTTTGGTGTTTTGTGAGAGCCGTGGACAAGACTACTGCTGCCTGGAATGAACAGTTCGGACCGTACCTTGATCACAGACGTGTATCCTAATTCAGCAGCCCTTGGTAGACGCCTTTTTTTTCTCTCATAAGGAATTGTGCCTTTGGAGGATTATTTCGCTGGTGTCTTTGAGCCACCCGCGGTAAATTGTACACTTCTTTGGATCACGGCCCTCGTATGCAAGGGTTTTGTCACCTGCGATAGCCACCTCGCTTGTTACGTCCTGCGAGTGTATGTGTCACTTGCGCCCTTCGCTTGGCGTTATTTTCCCCGCATGAGGATCCTGCGGGAAGACGGTGCCGTCGTTCCGTCCCGTCACTGTTGGAGGTACTATTGCCGTGATCAAAGAGCGTCATCACATCTGTTACGCTGCTCGTCTGTGGACCAAGGGTCCGTTAGGAGGAACGTAGGGAGTCATTACCCAGGTAAAGTTACGATCTTTTCATTATCGTTATGGATATGCCCAGCCCGTTTTCCTGGTGTTAATGATACTCCCTCTGATGCGGATGAACGTTCGTCCCCTCTCTGTCGTCTAATCCATGTATGGCTAAGTACTGTTATGAGTTATTTCACGGATAGATGATACAGTGTTGAGATATATACACGTATCTATACATTATGACCCTCCGTATAATTATTTGTATCTAAGTATTTATGCATTTAGTATAATGTGGAATGTGCATTTGTATGATGTCTCGTGTTATGTTTTATTATTTGGTATTTGGTTTAATCTTTAACGTATGTGTGTAGGTAGGTAATTTTAAGGTTTTTTGCCTTTTCATTTCTCCTGTCTTCCTTATGCCTATCTATTTAGTAATAGGGTAGTGGTTTGTTGATATTTGTGGGCCCGGCTTAATATATGAGCCATACTTTTGATCTGTTTAGTTTTTTATGCTAGGGTTAAGATTATTAGATATAGGTCAACCTTGTCTATTTAGAGGACTCGGTATATGAGTCTTCCAGATCATTTTTTAACCCATCGGTGTTTGTCTTAGGAGCTTTGTTATTCCTGATACAAGGTTGAATTTATTCAAGTGTACTGTAATAAATGTTGTTAGATTTTTCCAGTGTTTTTGTTCTGTCTTCCCTCAGTTCACCGAGTTACATAAATAATGTACTGCCAACGACTCCTTTAAAAATTAAAATTTAAAGAATCAGAACTACGGCCTAGGCAGGGTCGTAACAAATATATACATAGAAATCACCCCCAAAAAAACCAGACATCTTCCACAATAAAATAGAAAAATTAAATATTGCATGTAAAAATGTACACAATATAAGATGAAATAATTTCACTCATTTCTACTTATGACATCTGTAACTAGAATACAGAATATCCAAAGTGGAAAAAATATCATATCAATATCAGGATGACACAACCTCATCAATAACCTTCCTTTTGTTGCGGGCAAGGGGTAGGGGTAGATATTCCTTCATCCCTCAATTTTACTAGTCTGGGTTTACGGCACAGTTTCGCAACACAACTCACCAGCACCATTTCGCCATTCTTAAAATATTTACAACACTTGCACTGGTAACTATCAATTGGTGGCCACTAGCCATTTTCCCGATAAAATCATTCATCTTCCCGCTCTTCTCTTATGTCTTCAAGTATCATGTATTCACATCTACACATTCTGTAACACTGCCTTTCCTCGAGGGTGAAATTTAATCCCTCAGCCTCTTGCCCTTCTGGAACCGCCCCACTCCAGCAACCAGGATTCATATAAATACATGAATAATGCAGCATCTACCAGGCAGATCATACTTAACATATTTAACCTTTGATTGTATTTAGGTTCAATCAGCAGTATGTCATACATATTGCTACACACTGCAAAATTACCACAACACTTTACGTATACATTAAGCACCAACACAAGAAAACATTGTTATCATCAAGTTTATTTAAAACACGTCAAAAGCAGGAATAAGGTCTGCTCAAACAACAACAACAACAACAAGAAAGAAAAATTAATTATACTCATCGACTGGAAGAATGTCACGTATGGGAGGGGGGGGGGTTAAGGAGGTACACTCTGATTGACACTTTTAAAAACTACCTCTTCCGGCACAACATGCATTTGTGCCTTATGATGTTCAGACACTACGACATTAATAAACTCTTTTTATCATAAGTGTGTTAGATTTAACCATCTTTACTCGGTACGGACCCAAATACGCTGGCTCTATTTTGTGTTTCGTAGGTTGTAATCATTTCACATATAAACGATCGCCCTCAAATACTTTTACCGGTGCGGTTTTGAGTCAACCATGATACTTTGAGTTTTGTTTTTCATTAGCTTTTTCCAAAATCTTTCGTTAGTGTTCATTACTTCCCTTTCTGATTACTCCCCACGGGAATTCCCATCACGTTTCCCATTTTGATGGCGATCTTCAATATTTTGTTTTCGTTCTTCGTTCCTCTTTTGTGCCCTAGTTGTTACTCCTATTACTGCACCTCTAGAGAGGGCATCAGCTACCTTGATAGCTTCACCATCTATGTGGTGAAACCCCTATATATTAAACTCTAACTATCTTTCAATCCAGCTCGCTTATCTAGATGTCAAGACACCTTTGTAAAATAAATCACGTAAGAGGGATGATCATTTTGTAATTCAATCGACTGAACTGATAAAAAGAACCAAGGCCTCCCTAGAACCCAAAGAGTTTCTCTCGATCGAATATACTACAATTCTTTTCTTCCCCTTTCATTACCCTGGAAGCAAAACAAATGGGTCGCTCTCTTCTCGTTGAGAAATTACGCTACCAATAGCTAATCTACTAACATCTGCTGTCACTAAAAAGGGGCGATCAAATCTGGGATATGCGAGCAAGTCATTGGTAGTAAAGGCAGCTTTCAAGTGGATAAAGGCTCTTTCTTCTTCAAATCCACAATCTATTACTTTCTGTTTCTTTAAAGCATCTAGGGTCTCGATATCTCTCCAAAATATCTTACGAATTTACTGTAATACCCAGCGATCCCAAGGAACCCGGGTACTCCCTAACGGGTATGTGGCCTGGAAAAATCCCTAAACTCCTAAATTTGCCCTTTGACAAATTTAATTTTATACCATTACGCCGCAATGCTTCTGAAACTTTACGAATATTATTATTATGTTCTTCGGCCATTTTCCGGTAATCATAATATTGTCTAAATAAACAAGAACATTATGGTCAATTAAGGGAGACAAAACCGCCATCATTACTCTAGAGAAATGACTTGGAGCACTTTTACCACGGAAAGGAAGAAAATCAAACTGAAATAGTTCATCGTTAGCTATAAATGCCGTTTTACATTTACTGTCTTTCTGAATGGATATTTGACAGTATCCAGATTTTAAATCTATAGTTGTATAATATTTACTATTCCGCACCTTCACAAGCAATTCTTCGATCGAGGGCAATGGGAATGCATTATCCTTATTGACTGTATTCAACTTCCTATAATCAACACACAATCTTACCGAGCCATCATTTTTCCTCACAGCTACAATAGGAGAAGCCCAGGGGCAGTTGCTCTCTTCGATTATCCCTTGTTCCCTTAATTTACTAATTTCCTTTTCTATCTCTCCCCGGAAATGAATGGGTACCTTATAAGACCTTGAACTGATCAGCTTCGCCTGCCCAGTTTCAATACTAAAGGGAAATTGATCAATCCTCCCGGGTGGCTCATATCCAATTACATCTACATCGGAAAAATTAATAACGATGTTGATATCTACAGGATGATATTCTGGCTGACATAGTTTTCGCGCTTCTATAATCAAGTTCTGATTACATTCGTCTGTGCAGGCTGGAGTTATGGCTCCCAAGATCCCATTATTAGTAATTTCACACAACTCTAAATAACACACAGAAATACTTTCTTACACAACTGTTTTATTTGACAAATTAACTATCGGTATATTAGCTCTGTTCTCTTTTATTTCAGACAAACCCTCTAATACTAATTGTGCCCAATTGTAATGGGGTTTAACGATGACGTTGTTTCCTTTGGGAAGAGGCTGACGCGGAGTCACTGATATGCTTGTAAGAAGTTTGTGTGTGTGTGTGGGGGGGGGGGGTTGGGGGGTTGGGGGGGGGGGGGGCAATACTATTCATCTTTCAGATACAGCAGTTACCTTACTTAAATGTCCCTCCTTTCCCATACAAGCACTTACTTTCTCATGACTATCTATCGGATCCTGATTGCTAACATTCATAGCTGCCCATTAGGATATATGGGGCACCTGACAACAACCTCTCTTGCAATGCTGCTGCCCGCTGTTCCTGTTCCTAGTGCTGCAGTGGTGAGGTCGGGGTTAGCAAGGGAGGTAAACAAACGTGACACTTGGAGTAAGTGATATGATCAGTTAGGTGAGTTTGGTTAGGTAAGAGTATTCTTTTATTTTATTGTCCCTGTGTTCCACACACCAGAAATACAGGATTTTCCGATGTAGTTCGCATTCTTGTTGGTCTTCAAGGGATTTCTCTCTCTCTCCCTCTCTCTCTCTCTCTCTCTCTCTCTCTCTCTCTCTCTCTCTCTCTCTCTCTCTCTCTCTCTCTCTCTCCTGTATAAATGAACGTTAGTTCGTTAGATATCCCCATTAGCGTTTAGGGAATCACTATTTTAAAGTCCATAATTAAGCCATGGTCTAAATTATAAAATTTATCGAACATTCGTGGTTGAAATTACTCAACCTGTCGATCGGTTAGTCAAAGTCAATCTATCAACAATTATTTCGCGTTCTTTTGATATAAAGATGGACAATCTGATTCACTTAATACTTTTGGATTAATTCTGTTTCGGAGAAAGATGTACAATTATCTAGGAACAAGAATCTAGAACTTTTTCTTATACATGTACTGTATGTTGAGGCAAAGGGCAGATCACTACATGTCAGACATCTGTTATTCGTTTCTTACTTGGAATTCTGGAAAATTTATTATTTTATGTCCTTGGAATTCTTTATCCTTATATTTATTTCTTTATATAGATTGTTGGGAAATTTTTGGACGGTCAAATATGTTACTTAATCAAAGAGGTTTATTAAGAAGGAATGGCAGTTTACACAATGCTAACAATCCGTTAACTTTTGTAACCGATTAAAATTCCTATGCCCTTGAAAATAAAAAACTCTCTCTCCTACAATTGATAGAGAGAGAGAGAGAGAGAGAGAGAGAGAGAGAGAGAGAGAGAGAGAGAGAGAGATGTCATAATATTATTTACTTTTATAAACGTTTTTCACATGGAATAAATAAGAAGTCTTTTTTCACATGGTGTATATCTGTGGATTGCAGTTAATGTCTGAGGTCAAAACGCTAGAAGGCTATTTTCGTGTCTTTCAAATTGATGATATTTTGGTTTTCTTTTCTTCGATTCTTCATCTTTGGACCGTTATTCATAGTCCCCCTCAATGTTATCGCCTGATCTTCTCGCAATAGGATGAATAAGAAGAAATCAATTGTCGGTAACTCAGTTGTTTTTTCTTTTACTTTAAAGATCATATTATTTTCGTAAATACTAAAACCGTGGGACATAACAAAAAAATTCTAATAAAATATATAGCAGTACGAGATATACAAACAGTCTAACAACACATAGACAGACAGGCAGACGTAGAGAAGGTGTTTTAACTTTTTTTTTTATTATAACAACTTTTCCAGAGAATCCATACTAAATAAACATGACCTACTGTTCAAATTCAAATCCAAAATATTTATTGATATACATCAGATGCAGTGTAGCAGCATACTGATACACCCACCAACAAAATTCAACATTGTTCAGGCAATAAGAGTATTAACAGCCCCCCCCCCCCCCCAACCAAATAAAAAAGCTTCAAAGAAAAAAATAAACCTAATCTAATTTATAAAAGAAAAAAGATACACTAAACAAAAATTACATATAGTGAAGGTTAAACAAATCAAGTATATAATTGATAGCAAAACCATACAGCAGACTTTATTCGAATAAAAATTTTATAATATACTGTAACATAATTAATAAGGCAAAAGTCATAAAAATCAAGTTACAAAAACTATTTTATGAAAAGTTATAAAAATCGAAATTTAGGAATTATTCTAATGTGCAGGCAAATGGATCAATTACTTATTCGAAGGTAAATTATGAATTTGTTTTTACAATTCTGGAACAAATAGAGTTTTTAAGAAAAATACATACTTGGTATGTTAAGTCGTCTATTGTTGGGACCCGAAACAGATAATTTATTACATTCCATACTTTATATGTAAATGTTTCCGTAGAGACAGTTCTTAAAAATATTGAACTTGAAAGGGTTACATGGATTTATTGTCATTTCAGAAAAAAAAATTATCTTTAAAACGAAAATATTCAAACTAAACGGTACAATGCATCAGATTCTCCGTAACTACCATCAACAGTGGTAGTATCTCTATTGCGAACTAGTCACTAACACATAGTTTTACATAGTACTTGGTCTGTTTTTTTTTTTTTTTTTTTTTTTTTTTTTTTTTTTTTTTTTCATAAAATGGCACTACCCGACAAAGCTAAATCCTTACACATAACTCCATCATCCTCAATTATCCTATCATCCGTAGAAATGCCAGTTGGTCCATCGACGTATATACATTTCAGATTTCAAATGAAACTACCATAGTTTTGTTTACATAAGAGCTGAAAGTATTGTTTGTATAAATTTTCTCCAGCGTAACATATATTTGTAAAAGGTAAAGAGAAGAAATGCTTCAACAATTCGTATATAATAAAATATCATCAAAAGAAAGGAATATAACCATTTTGTAAAGGAGGGGGCTCCTTATCACGTTTTAGAAATAACAGAGTTAAATAGCAAAATAACAGCAGAATTGGACACAAATAACAAAGGTTATGTTTCAGTTACAAGTTATTACAGAAGTACAAATTAAAAGCTATGGCAAGGATTGTGTAGGGATAATGGTATTAGCCACTAGCTATTAAAGCAGGATTAACCAAATGTTTCAATTGATCAATTTTGCTGGAATTCTAATTCATGGTTATAGAATTTATATACCTGGTGTTACTGGATGTATTATTTTGCTCAATGCCATAATTTTCTTATTTTTAATGTGTGGCATTTTCGAATATTAGTCATTTTTTAAAATGTCACGTGGAGCTTAAATTACGTAAATTCCTTATCAAAATAATGAATTCGTAAGAATGGTAATGTTATGGAATATTTCAAATTGGCATAATATCTGGAGGAAAGGCATTTGGCTGTAATCATAATTAACATCCACACCTTAAAGTTTTAAAAGTCTATCAGGAATGGCAAAGGCAAGGGACAGTGACATTGCCCTAGCAAGTAGGGCTATGCCCATGAGACCTATCATATTACATAATATCAGCGCTAAAGTCCCCTATCCACCCAAGCTAGGACCAAGGAGGACCAGGCTCCCCTAAACCCCCAATCCTCCGCTCACAAGGATGATGAGGTTGCAGCGACAAGAGGATGTAACGAAGTTTACCCCAGTCTGGCAATCACCAGGCAAGGACGCTACCACGCGGGTGGACAAAAAGAAAAAAAAAATCATAAACATCTGTAATTTTGTGTGATCATTGGGTTAAAAATTTCATTAACCAATTGTTGTTTTTGCCACATCCAATGCAATAAATAGTATAAAAAAGAAGAAAAAAGTTAAATATATGCCCTCCCCCACCCAGGTACTGATGCACCTCTGCTTACAAACATTAGTTCATATAGTTCGCTCCTCTTAACGGTCGTAAATGAATTTATTATTCAGGATAAAAATCCAAGTACACAACACTCCCACCATCAACACCCTTTTCCCCCAAACGAAGTTTTGATGGATCGTGTCGTATCGACAGCCAGGTCACATTTTGACAGTAAAGTGTAGTGTATTTCATTGACAGCTTAACATTTCTATAAAATCAATTATTTGAAATATTCGATCGGAAATATGAATGAAACTATATAGAATAACTGGATTAGCTGATCATGATTGATCGCAGTTTTTTTTTTTTTTCATATCAAAACAATGACAGAATATTTTGTAAACAAAGCTGAAAATGAGATATTCTGTCTCATGTTGCTATTCAAAGAGCACCGTGCAGAATGAAAAAAGGTAATACATAGGAAAGCTGATCGAAGTTTCTAAGATTATTTCCAAATTGAATTAAGATTTAGATTTTCAATCAAATTAGAATATTATATTACCCACTGGATCTTCAATATCTTTTGTGAGAGAATACCATCACCTAAGGCATATGGGGGCAACGGGCTTCCACAGAGAACCCACCAGACACTCCCTAAGGCCACACATGGTTACTGCTTCATTTATATCTACTTAAGAATTTGCATGTGATTGTGACTGTATCTTGGACCACCAGGGATTTCCTTTTTTTACTCATATTCTTAAATTTTGATACAGACAACGATTACTAAAGCCGTTTCGAGATCATTATTATCCAATATATAAGAATTTATGGGTATCTAGTATTGATTTTCGAAGTGTATATATATATATATATATATATATATATATATATATATATATATATATATATATATATATATATATATATATATGATAATATCTTTACATTAATAATTCATATATTCATGGCAGTATCCTAAGGACATTATATTTAAGTTATAAATTTTAGTAAATCGTGGAAATTTCATGATTATATAAATATGGTAACTCTAAAATACAATTGGCATCGATATGTTCATATCTATTTCAACTATTATATGATAT
>NC_090740.1:104077024-104085195 GCF_036898095.1 Palaemon carinicauda | reverse complement strand
ACTTCGGAACAGAATTCCAAACTCGTTAGTTGAACCAATAATGGTTTTCAACTGGGAAGGTGAAGCTCCCCTCGTCACTCCTGATAATATATATCTTTTTCTCTGAACAAAATAAAACATCGAAATGTCCTCTACTTAGAAAAACATCCGTAAATTCCTCCTCAGATATGGAAAAAAAAAAAGTTCCAACCCTGGTTCTAACTTAAATACTTTTCCTCCTAGGAGCAAAATTTGTCGGACCTACTTTTCAACAGTACGGATATTAAGGAAAATGAGACCATGAATGTATCGCCTTAATCAGCAAGAATATTTGGTCAACAGAAGAGGGCTTCAGTGTTCATATATATAATTGTCTTTCGGTATAATGTATTCATAAACCACATTCGACTATAAAAATCAGTTCAACTAAGGAAGGGGACCAGGTTAGAAGATGTCTGACCGAATGTAGATTATATCTACTTAATTTTCATAAAAAGAAGAATCATACACAATTGTTGGTTTTCATTCCCATAAATAATTCTTCTTGCACGTGGTGCAGAATAATTTTCAGATACGTATCATCTCGTTGGATATACATTAGCTTTTAACAAAGTGTTCAAACTGAACAAAATTATATTTTTTTTTTATAATTTGACACGTAGCCCAAATGCAGTTTTAAGTTGGGTGGAAAATGTTATACAAAAGATATGAAGCAGAGCTTTCTGTAATCACGCATTTCATTAGTAAGACAACAATTTTGTCAATCGCAAAATTTTCTTAGAATTAACTTCTAGCAACATACTTTGGAAAAGGCAAGGAATAATAATTCTATTTACTTTAACTATAGAAAGATAAGTTGTGAAAATATATCATATTAAACATTTTAATGCAATCGTTAACATGTTTAATCATTAAAACCAAGACGACACAGCATTTGATGAATTCCTCCAAAGCACTCATTATCGGGATCAATGACTCATCTGCATGGACTGATCAACATTATGGTACATAATTACAACATGACAAATTACCGTGATATCTAACATAACATCATAGTTTCCTCAAGCCAATATTGAAAATTTACATATCAATCGTGAGAAACTACGAAGCATGATATTCTCTGCTCATTTCTGTGACAGATAACATAACATTTTGGGATTTAAACTCTATAAAGATTACAACCTGGGATTTGATTTTTCAAGTTTCAGGGCAATGTATTTATTTCAAAGTTCTTTGTATGGACATGAAAGAGTCATTACTTGTGCAATTGTCGGTTGGTGTGCAAATTACTCTAAAGTTTGTACAACTTCGTGTACAGTCGGCGTCAAAACTGATGCGAAAAATTTCAGAGAATTTCGTTCTAAACTCACTAACTGGCAAACACAACGCCTATCTCAAAAACGTATTTCTTTTCCCCCACATTGAAACCTCTATCAAGCAAAATAAGCTAACATGTGATGCACACATCGTATCTATGACATATATAAGAATCATAAGAAAAAATTATGTGATAGTAATTATTTCAAGAATAGTACTTTTTTCAAACTAGAACGACGAAACCATTTTGAAATTTTCGACCAACACAGTACTCCCAACATTACTCATGTATATTTTAAGCAATGTGGACACAAATATTTAATATCATCCTGTATTATCAATTTTGTTAGCAAAGATGCATGAAACCATGCAGGTATCAATAAAATGTTAAAGGAAAATTTCGTAACATTAAACATATATCAACATTGAATGGACTTGATTTTAACACAAAAATTGGGTGGGCTGGTAATACTGATATTTGCATTTACGAACCGACCATTTAGACTAATCCAGCCTTGGCTTTAGTTTCGACCACGACAAAAACGTAACCTTATAAACCCAACTAATGAATTACAAGCCGAGGCCTACTTGGGGGGGGGGGGGTTGGATTTGCCATAATATCCTCATGGACAGTTAGTACTAACAGGACAGTGTCCATGAACCTAGTCTCGCACCATTAGCTATCGTCACAACCTTCAGACGAAAACAGTAATCTTTAAGAGAAGTAAAGTTTAGTCCCTCGAGGAGCGGCCAACTAGTATGTTTTATTACAATTATTATCATCATTTCTATATGATGATAAGTATCATTAAATAACTGTAGAGCAAAAGTAAACATTTTCTGAGTGAATGGTTAATGTTAGGTGCAATAATTGTTTATAAAATTAACAAAATTCTTATTAGAAACATCAGCGCCAAAATGATATTAATTTTCAACGTTTGTGGCATTAGGCACACTTCAAGTACGAAAGCAAGGGATAATGTAATTTTCAAATTATCTGTCTACTTTTATAGCACCATCCCAAAGGTTTTCATGATTTTTTTTTATGAGAAACAAATATTAGTATCTAATTAAATAAAACCTAAAACACAAGTTGGTGTTAAACTAAAAGGTTAGGCCTATTTCAATCAAGGAAATATATTTTCCAGATTATTAACTAATAAATGGAATTGTTTGAATATGTACATGGTTGTACCCTAAACATGGTTTTTCATTAATTAGGTTTCATTATCATGAGTTTTATAAATACGTTTTTGGTTTACCACAATCTACAAACTTGTATAGTAAGAACATCTTATCGTTGAATCTTATCCTAACGTACCTGTATGTCACGTGAACTTTATAGTTAAAGCTGTTATGGCTTAATTCACTAGGGTGAAGTAGACCGTTCCCTTATAAAAAAGGATCACATACAAGACAAATGGTAAAGAGCAGAAAGGAAAACTATTTTCTTTATAACAAGAGTATTTATTACAAAAACCTTAAACCTAAACAATACCAAACTAATACGAAAAATACATAATGTATCGAACACACAGCAACGTATAACGTAATTAAATTTGACCAAGGTAAAATAGTCGGTACAAGACTTTCGGTCAACACCTAAAAGAAACAGAAAATAAAAAGGTTTTACAATGGCAACACCAATTACACCCAAAACTAACGTATCAACACAAAACCACAAAACTTTCAAGTCACGTTTCATTAACATATTAAACATTTCATTAACACAAAACAAAATTATAAAGTTACCTAAAAAAAACCCACGGAGAGATAAAGCACACGTAACAAAAGGTATCACCACCCAAGACGTATTACGATAAATGCTGTCCGCTCCCAAAACAAAATTACTCACATAAACAAACAATAATTATACACTTTCTATATACAATATAGAATAACCATAGAACCTAACAACATGTCACGAAGATTACCTTGGGATTCTTTCAGTGTATGTAAGGGCTACTGGACCACGTCCTTATACAGCCCCAATACTCCTCAAAGCAGAGCACCTCTATGCTTGCCGACGAGCTTCCGACTCCCGTAGTCAAAATCTCAGCTACGTTATCGCTTCGTTAACAAGCCGCCGCGAGAGTCAAATGAGTGAGCAGCACTTTAAATACCTAACAGGCAAATGTCCTAACACGTCATTATATTACATGACAATATCTCTCTGATGATTTAAGAAATGGCAAAATTTCTTACAACCAAACAAAAAATAAAATACTACTGGTACAAATTAAAAACCTGTACAGGAACATAAATACTGTACATCACTTGAACATAACATATATACAAGGTCAATAACATACACAAGGTCAACACTTGAAAAACATGTAACACGTGCCCCAATCTATAAAAATCATACTACTCCACAAATTTCGAAAGAAATCAAATTTTTTACAACCTACTCAAGCAGTCTGAACCAACATTTTATTTACCATGCATATTATGTATGGTATATTCAAACTGTTGTAAATACATGGCCCAGCACATTAGTCTACTGTTAATGTGACCAGTAGAGCTTAAGTACTTCAAAGGTTGGTGATCAGATTCTATGACGAATGCCTTCCCGTATAGATATTGGTAAAACTTCTTTACAGCCCACACTACTGCGAGGCATTCCTTCTCGATTACAGAGTAATTCTGCTCGGCACCTTTGAGTTTCCTGCTAGCATATTGCACTGGCTAACGTTCCCCATCAACATATTGCATAAGGATTGCCCCTAAACCCACATTTGATGCATCTACCTGCAACACAAAATCTTTGGTTAAATCAGGCAACCAATAGTAGGCAACCTAACTATTGGATGGCTACTTAAAATGTTCTTTAACTTTTCAAAAGATTCTTGGTGACACAGGCTCCAGTTTACTACATTGGGTTGAGATTTTTTTATAAGATCTGTTAGAGGTGCAGCAATAGTAGCATAGTCAGGGATATAATGGCGATAGTATCCAGTCAAACCAAGAAAAGACTTTACCTCCCTTTCTGTCTTCGGTGTGTCTACATTTAATACCTTACTTACTTTGTCCTCAGCTGTCCGAGATATACCGTTACCGATCTTACTGCCCAAATACTCAACTGAAAAATAACCAATTTCCGTTTTGGACGGCTTAGCTGTGAGAAATGCTTTTCTTAAAATATCCAGTACCAGCCGCAGAGTTTCCTTGTGCTCTTCCCACCCCTGTGAATGAATCAAAATATCATCAACAAACAGCTCTACATTTTTCACACCATTAAATAATTTCCTCATCATACGGTTAAAAGTAGCACCAGCATTTACCAAACCAAATGGCATAGTTATAAACTGTAGGAGTCCTCTATTAGTTTGAAAAGCGGTTACTTCTACTCTGTTTTTCTAAAGGTATTTGCCAATATCCTTTAGAGAGGTCAATTTTCGTAAAGTACCTGCTCTTACTTACGCGAGTCATAATTAAGTTCTGATCTGGCATGGGTTCCGAATCAAATACCGTAAGCTTGTTTATCTTCCTAAAATCTAAGCACATCCGGTTACTGCCATCTTTTTTCTTCACCACTACCAAAGGTGTAGCATAAGGAGAATTTGAGCACTCGATAACTCCTAATTTGAGCATTCTTTCAATCTCCTTATCTATATCTTGCTGCAGAGCATAAGGTACAGGATATGGTCTACACCTTACAGGACCCTTACTAGACAGGTTTATCACATGTTCAATCACATTAGTTCTACCTGGTACATCAGTAAACACATTCTTGTATTCTTGTAATATTCTAGCTACCTCCTTTTTATCTTCAGATAATTCCTGATTAATTCTAACATTAGACACATCTTCACTCTGAATATCACTCGGCACAACTGTTACCTCATATTCATCACTATCCTCACTAATCACTGCCACACATGCAAGATCATCACTCTCCTGATCATCTGTGAAAAGTACAGCTCCAGATTTGAGATCCCCACTGCCCTCTGCCTCAACAGACTTACCCTTCACGTTATTGCCTAAGTTTATCGTATCATAGTATAACTTAAGCATGTTAATGTGGTATTTGCGCTCAACCCCATTAATATTAAGAACAAAATTATACCTATTAACTTTCTTTACCACTTCAAATGGACCTTGCCACTGCACTAGAAGCTTATTGTTACTTGTGGGCAACAGCAACAGGACCTTGTCCCCTTCATTTATTTCCCTTTTACAAGCATTTTTATCATAGTAACACTGATACTTATCTCTAGCCCTCTCTAACTCTTCTTGAGCCAGCCTACATGTATCCTGTAACCTTTCTCTCATGTCTACTACATACTCGTACGTGGTCCTCGTGCTATCCTCAATTGGATTATCTTCATTTTCCCACAGCTCCCTCAATAAACTAAGTGGTCCCCTCACAGTATGACCATATACTAACTCAAACGGAGAGAATTTGGTACTAGACTGCGGAACTTCACGATATGCAAATAATAAAGGATCAATGTACCTAGGCCACATCTTTGGTTGTTCTGTACACATACGTCTGAGCATTTTCTTCAACACTCCATTAAACTTTTCTACTAAACCATTGCACATAGCATGATATGGGGTAGTAGTAATACTTTTAATAGATAACAAGCGATTAAATTCACGCATTACTTCAGAGGTGAACTGTGCTGTCAGATAACACCTCCTTTGGAATTCCCACTCGACTGAATACCGACAGCAAAGCCTCGGCTACAGTAACTGAATCTATACTCCTCAGAGCTACTGCCTCAGGATAACGTGTAGCATAGTCAACAATGGTGAGAATATATCTTGATCCGTCGCTGGCACGGGGTTCAATCGGACCCACTATGTCCACCGCAACACGCTGAAAGGGTTCTTGAATCAGGGGCATTCTTCCCAACTTCACCTTTTTAACTCTTCCCTTGTCAACCGTGCGTTGACGAGCGTCACACTACCTGCAAAATCTTGTTATCTGCACCGACATACCTGGCCTATAAAAATTACTTTGTATACGTGCTGTGGTTTTCTGTATTCCTAAATGTCCACTCATTAAGGAATCATGAGCCAGTTCTATTACTGCATGACGAAATTTATCAGGAACAACTAACTGATCATTAATAATGCCTTCATTTTGCACTCTACAATATAATATACCTTTCTTAGTTACGAAGCAATGAGAGTTATTTTCATTCTTCACAAAGACCCTATTCAACTTCGCATGCTCAAAAACCTTTTTTAGCGTCCCATCTTCAGCCTGTAATTTCCCTATATTCTCTTTCTGCATTAAATTTATAACTTCTTTGACCTTAAGCTTTGACGGTCCCTTTAACTTTTTCTCTTGCATTTGATTCTGCAGTCGGGTAGTAACAGCACTAACCTCCGTACTCAACCCGTCAGTCGAACCATCAATTGCTCCAATCACCAAATCATAAATAGGATCAGGCATGCAGACAGCTAAGGTTTCGTCCGTGAAATATGGCGAGACAACATCAACAATAGCCTCAGGATATCTAAAAACAGTTATAAGCCATTGTAAGGTCAACATACTTACCAGTAAACTTGTGTTTCGGCACTAAAGCCCTCTTAACTAACACCGAGGTACAACCGGGATCACGAAATACATTAACGTCTACTCCTTCCACTGTACCTTTATCCACCATTAACTTGCCCCCGTGACCAACCACAGCTGCTTTCTCAGTCGCACCCTTACTAGCACCTTTACGTTTTGGAACCCCAACCCATTCAAAACAATCTCTAGCAAGGTGATTACCACGACCACATACGTAACAATTTCTTGCCGTAACCTTCCTATCACTATCGGCATCTGTTTGCCATTTACTATCCCCAGTGGTAACTTTACTTGCAGAGGCACCGTGCTTTTCATGACCACTACTTAAACCCTTTTTGCCATAATTTAAATGGGCCTCCTTATACATCTCGGCATATTTTACAACTTGATCAAATGTTTTCATTTCATGTTCCTTCAAAAATACAACCATATCTTTGTCAAGCATTTAAAAATTGTTCTATTAAAATTACATCAAACAAGTCATCAAATGTTTCTTCACAATCTGCTAATTCCACCCACCTCTTAAGGTTAGTTTTCAATCTATTCCCAAATTGCTGAGCGGTCTCATTCTTAAAGAATTTACAGTTACGAAATCTCAACCTATATCCTTCCGAAGTACACTGAAAACAACGTAATAATGCCTCTTTAACACTATCGAAATCTTTAGCTTCAACAGGTGAAAGGTGCTGGTAAGTTTCCAAAGCTTTTCCTTGTAATAATGATGCTAAATTAACAGCCCAAATGTCTTTGCTCCAGCCAGCACTAACGGCTAAACGTTCAAATCTTAAAATATAGGCGTCAATACTATCAGTTATATCATTAAAAACAGGCAGTTTAGGTAGCGAGGGTTTATACAAACTAGAATCTTTTTCATTTCCCTGCATCTGTAACTTTAATCTTTCGACTTCTAATTGCTGCTTTTGAATTTCCCTTTCTACTGCCCTTTCTTCTCTCTCTCTATTCCTTTCTTCTCTCTCTCTCTCTCTCTCTCTTTCCCTTTCTCTCTCCATTTCCCTTTCTAGTGCCCGCTCTCGAATAAGTCTTTCCTTTTCAACAAAATCCCTTAGTAACCCATTTCCTTCCCCAAACTAACAATTTCTTTTAAAGTACTCATATCTAAAAGCTTCACAGACCTTATCTGCAATACACCATACAGTCTTGTAAAATGAATGAACGGTCCCTGTTCGGGCGCCAAATTGTCACGTGAATTTTATAATCAAAGCCTGTTATGGCTTAATTCACTAGGGTGAAGTAGACTGTTCCCTTATAAAAAAGGATCACATACAAGACAAATGGTAAAGAGCAGAAAGGAAACTATTTTCTTTATAACGAGTATTTATTACAA
>NC_090740.1:104062024-104069524 GCF_036898095.1 Palaemon carinicauda | reverse complement strand
CTTTGATGACTCACCAAAAAATATTATACTTAGGAAAAAATATAAAAAGAAGAAGAAAACTTTTGCAATACTTCGCAAATCAATACCGATACACATTGCAGACAAATTGTTCATATCATAAATGCCAGGATCAAAATACACAGATATAAAATGTTTCCTAATTTTAAGGAATAATTTATGCATAACATTTTTTTTTTCTTTTTAATCACGGAAGATAAGAGAAACTATAAATTTTTGAGCCCATAGAAAAATTTTCCCTCATTATATTGGGTGCTTTTATTGTTGTCACAATTGTATATAAATATTTTCCTCCTTTGATAATCTGATTCTCAAGTTGTTTTAAGGGAAATATACATTATATTCTGTCTTAATCTGACTTTTCCAAAAAGAAAAATTACTAGTAATCTATAATGTTTGGGAAAGGTAAACTGTATAGATTCCAATTTTGAGGTCAATAATGGGTCTGCTACTGTTCGTAGAGGTTGTTAATAATTTAAAGAACACATAAGGGAATTAGATAAAAATATTCCCATAAGCAACATATTGAATAACTAAATCTCCTACTACTACTACTACTACTACTACTACTACTACTACTACTACTACTACTACTACTACTACTATTGGTATTAACACTACAAACTTGACTGTTTACTATATAATATTTGTTGAGCAATAGAAATTGGAAATATATTAGAAGTTAACAGTCCTTTCTAAGCCAATGAAAATTAATAAAGCTATAGATTTAGATAAAAAAAAAAGATATGCCCTAACACCAGAAAAACAATTAGTCAGAAATATAAATAAGCCCAAAGATTCTATCGTAACCGAATGTAATGTTAATTTATAACAGCAGTTACAGTCTTTGGGCCCAGAGTTTTTTGCTCTTTGGCTTGTTACATTGCTTCTATCTTAACTCGAATTGATACTGCTCCTAGGGGTCGAAAACTAGTAACCAGACGTATTCCTTGAAAACTATACTAAATCTAGCATGCAACAGATATATCCTTGACCACTATATACATTTTAGGAGAGCATGCATCACTAACAAACACAGAGTTCACGTTACCTTAAATTATTGGTGACCAGCCATAGGTTCCTTGGTTGCATTTCATGAAGGAAATTTAGATCAATTTACGAAAACGCACACACGTCCAACTTCATTTACCAGTTAACCAATGAAATAGTTCCACTATGCTATAGAAAAACTTTGTAAAAGTATTCTGATTATGAAGCATATTATTTCACGACAGTAGCGTTGCAAAATGTAAACAAACTTCAAGTTTTATACATACTAATTTCCTTGATAAACTAGGTGAATATTAGTGTCATTTCATAAAACGATTAGGTAATTAATCTCAAAATTATCTTTTATTTATAATGCACCGTTGCAATATTTTAATTTTTATTGAAAATGACTGAAGGTTCCAGTGTTCTTTGGTTATAATGAGTACTTTATATATAAATTAGAGAGAGAGAGAGAGAGAGAGAGAGAGAGAGAGAGAGAGAGAGAGAGAGAGAGAGAGAGAGAGAGAGAGAGAGAGAGAGAGAGAGAGAATTACTTGGTAAAGGAAGAAAGTTAATGGAATGTTTATTACAGCATTATCCCAAATCTCGTGCAAGGATTACAGAGGGAAGATTATCGCTTGCAAGGAACGGAGCAGAATAACAGAAGTGACTGCGATAAAGGTCGCTGTAAGTTGCACCCAATGCCTACATTTAGGATGTTAACTTTTACCTAATGGGGGAAAAGGAACCAAGGCAAATATTCCATTTTAGCTACAGTCTACTACAAATTCCTGATAAGGTAATTTTCCAGAAGATCGGGCGTCATAATTTGAAACTGCGTTTTGAAAAAAAACTGTTCAAAGCTATAGAATATTTTTCAGTGTTTTTAGAATTAGTAAGGTGTATAGACCAATCTTCATAAAATTTACTTTAACCTACTTAGTTTTGTAAATGATCAAGAAAGTGTAATGATCTATTTAAATCATAGTATTTGGCGGGGACATAATATATGTGCCTTGAAGTAGAGAAAAACCTGATTCAATATCTCAAAAGTACTTCGAAAATTGAAGGGTAATATAAAACTGCAATGGCAAACATAGTTTTCTTTTAGCTATAGCAATAGAATAGTTATTTGAGGTTTCAGTATTTACAGCTAAACAATTCAGTGAAATTACCTTGTAAGTAGAGATTAGGAAACCAGATGAGAGAAGGAATTTGTCTCTGCGTTAAGGTCATTAAGGAAACGTTTTTAGGGTGGAACTCTTAAAAGGGCTAATCTGGCCTTCGTTAAAAAGACTAACGTACTGAAGAGATCTATAGTAGAAGGAAAATCTTCAGTGCCAATGGTAACTTAGTCAAAATATTTAAAAGGGAAACAACTTTTAAAATCTCCTGAAACATGTAAAGTTTCATTGGAGATTATAGGTGCCTCAATTGCAGTGAGATTGTAGTTGAGCTTTTCAATTGCTCATATTTTCCTTTTCTTAACAGTAGCCATGCTAAGTTAGTCACAAGTAGGTAGGCGGGCAAAGTACGTAGTAAAATTGTAAGATCTTACTAGAAATTTACTAAGAGTAAACTTGCCAAGTGCATGTTACAGAAGAGTCGGCTGCAACGCGTTTCAAGATGGTACCGGGTTTCCTTTCATCTTCAGGATAGAAGTGGAATGAAGTAGACTGGGATGGCTGTATTTACATAGGTTGGGGCTGCAGTAAATACAAGAGCTGCTAGTTGATTGGTCTCTCGGAATGGAGGCAGTACTGAATCTAGGACGGAGTAGCTCTTCTATTGGTTGAGCCACTTGCTGAAAGAGAATTTGTCACGATTAGGCTGCTGCTACACTCACAGACGTTGGAAATACATGGAATGTGAGTAATGCAGGAGTGGGCTCCCAGTGCTAGGTCTGATTGGTCGAGACACATCCTGAATGGAGCTCAATGTCAGGAAAGCTATTCTGATGCTAGGCTCCCAGGTCCAGTGATTCTTGAGCTGCTTCCTGATTGGCTTAGGCACTCATCGGGAGTGTTTCAGTTAGAGACAGACTATCAGGTGTCTGATAGTCCTCATGGTCGTTCATGTGGGCGAGGGGATGGTAGTATGCTGGTCAGGGTAGCAGCCACCAGTGTAGATACTACCAGTAGAGAGAGTGGGGTCCTTTTACTGGCCAGAAAGTACTACCTTGGGTCCTTCTCTCTTCTTATGGTTAACTTTCACTTTGCATACACATACACAGAATAGTCTGGCATATTCTTTACAGATACTCCTGTGTTCTCGTACACCTGACAACGATGAGATTACTACACAGTTCTTCTTCACCAAAAAGGGTTAACTACTGCAGTGTAATTGTTCAGTGACCACTTTCCTCTTGGTAAGGGTCGGAGAAACTCTTTAGCTATAGCAAGCAGCTCTCCTATGAGAGGGACACTGCAAAATCAAATCCTTGCTCTCTAGTCTTAAGTAGTACCACAGCCTCTGTAACATGGTCTTCCACTGTCTTTGAATAGAGCTTTCCTGCATGAGGGTACACTCAGGCATACTATTCTATCCTATTTCTCTTTCACTTGTTTTATTAACTTTTCATAGTTAGCATAGAAAATATCTCTTTTAAAGTTACTGTTTTTAAAATATTTTATCTTTTCATGTTTTTTTTCCTCACTGGGCTATTTACTCTGCAATAATAATAATAATAATAATAATAATAATAATAATAATAATAATAATAATAATAATAATGATAATAATAATAATAATACAAAAGGAGGGAGGAGGCACATCTATTCTGTGTTACTAAGGTTCAGCTTTTGCTGCTGTATGGCCAGGGCCTCTAGCATCCTTAGTCTGGGGTCTTGCTGATAATTGGGGTATAGCCAGCCAATGTCTTCTCTCCTGATGCTTTTGTTGTGCAATGTGAGTTGGTTCATCTAAATAGAACCCTTCTGAATGTGGCAGAACAAACGTTTCATCGTCAACATTCCAATCAAATACCCAAGGTAATGGTAGGAATGCATGACATTGGACTGTTTTGAAAGTCCAGGACGGGAGGGGCCGCATTGTTCTTTATAACGAGGAATCTGGTCGTTGTTGTTTGATAATGAATTATCAAGTATAATTTAGTTACTATTTGTGTGGGCATGACTTTTTTCCTTATAATATTCTGCATTGCCTTATTGTCTTCCTGGTACTGCTTGTGCATAAACCCCTTGTAGTACAGATTAACTTTGGAAGTACTGCTCTCACTGCTGGTCTCAGTCTCGAACTGCATATCCATGGCATGTTTAGCCTCTTGATTGACCTGGCTGTTGGAGTAGCCATTGTTCACAATGACCTAGGTAATCCTACCTAATTCCTTGTGGTTTTATTTTAAGGAAGGGCAATGGGGGAGGACACGATGGATGTAGGCTTAGATGGTAGAGGACTTGTACTTGATAGGACCTACAATTAAACCATTAAAGTATAAACCAAATAATAATAATAATAATAATAATAATAATAATAATAATAATAATAATAATAATAATAATAATATTAATAATAATAATAATTGTGTATCAACACTGCGATTATTATCTGGTAACTCCCTGGCTACATCATTTGCCCGTGGTAGTTACTTCTTAATAATGATTTTACTCTCATAAGTCAAGGAAGGTATCTTATGTAGACACTTTTAGAAACTAATAATTGCAATATATATATATATATATATATATATATATATATATATATATATATATATATATATATTTATATATATTTATATATATATATATATATATATATATATATATATATATATATATACATGTGTATATATATATATATATACATATATATATGTATATATATACATATATATATATATATATATATATATATATATATATATATATATATATATATATATATATATATATATATATATATATATATATATATATATGTATATGTATATATATACATATATATATATATGTATATATATATATATATATATATATATATATATATATATATATATATATATATTTATATATATGTATATATATATATATATATATATATATATATATTTATATATATATATATATATATATAAAACGAAGTGAACTATGTTAATTATGATTATTCAAATGACAGTAATACAACGAAAGAAAACAACATAGATACGAGACCAATCTGAAGTGGGGAATATTTTTAAAGCATGTAGGAGGGAGAGGTGTAGATAAGTAGGACATATAATGATAAGGCGAATGATGGATAATAGATGGAAATTATTAATAGCAGAATGGATCGCAAAGATTGCAAAAGAATATATATATATATATATATATATATATATATATATATATATATATATACATATATATATATATATCTATATATATATATATGTATATATATACATATATATATATATATATATATATATATATATATATATATATATATATATATATATATATATATATATATACTTACTTGTTTACTTGTTTTGGGTTTAAATCCAGCCCTCCACTGAAGTCGAGTGAACTACTTCTCGGGCGGGTCCATATTAATCATCTAGCGAAACATTTTCATTATAACTTATACAATTCTTTGATTGTAGCATCTTCCAAATCATATGATCTTGTGAAAAGTAATGTCTTTAGTTTCTTCTTAAATTCAATTGCTCCCTTTAGGTCCTTCATTTCAGTTGGCAGTTTATTATAGTGTCTAGGCGCACAGTAGCTAAAAGCCCTTTCACCAAATTTACTATTTGTTCTTGGTTCAGATAGCCTATGTTTGTCACTCATGTGTCTTGTGTTAACATTTGTTCCTAGTTCTAGTTTATTCAGGCATTCTTTTAGATATTTTGGTTCATTTTGGTTCAGTATCTTAAACGTTAGTAAGAGTAGCTTGTATTCAATTCTCGCTTTTACCGGTAGCCAGTGTAACTTAATTAGTGCAGGGGTAATTCTTTCCCTATTGTGTAGTCCTTTTATTAATCTGGCGGCTCTGTTTTGTACTCTCTGAATTTTCTTCAGCTGATAATTTGGTAAGCCATAGAACAGTGAGTTGCAGTAATCAATTCTTGAAAATATGTGGTGATAAATGAGTATGGCCATAGATTTTTCATCTAAGTATTTACTAATAAATGCTATGTTTCTAATATGATAGTTACAATTTCTTACCATGATATTTATATGTTCGTTCATTGTCAGTCTATTATCCATGATTACTCCAAGATTCCTGACAGATTTCTTTAGGTCAATGATCGATTGACCTATTTCAATTCTTTGGAAGCATTCGACTCTTTTTATATCTTTTTCATTTCCAAAAATAATACATTCACTTTTGTCTTCATTGAGCTTGAGCTTTTTTGTTAACATCCAAGCCTTAATGTCATTCATTATTTCATGTATCTTTCTTTTAGCTTCATCGACTGATTCTATTGGGAAATAGAATTGTGTATCATCAGCGTATACTTTAAACTTAACTCTGTGAGTTTCAAGTATATTTGCCAGTTCAATCGTGTAAATTTCAAACAGGAGAGGACCTAGTACACTGCCTTGAGGCACCCCTTTGGTTAGTTTTCTTGTCTCAGATTCAACATTTGATACTACTACTTTAACTTTGCGCTTTTCAAGATAACTCACAAACCAGTCGTGTGCTCGTTCTACGATGCCCACAGCTTTAAGGTCTTCCATCAGATATGTATGTTCTACAGTATCAAATGCTGCACTTAGATCAAGCATTACAAGAATGCAACACTTGCCATTTGTTATAATTTCTGTTATGTCATTTTTTATCGCTAATATTGTTGTTTCTGTGGAGTAATTTTCTCTGTATGCAGATTGATCATCAGGTATGACATTAGATTTTTTCAGATATTTCCAGGTTTGTTCGTGTACAGCAGTTTCAATAATTTTCGAAAAATATGACAGATTTGATATTGGCCTATATGAACTTAAATTGTCTGCATCACCTTTTCCTTTATACACAGGCTTGATACACGCAACTTTTTCACAATCAGGGAAAACTGCCTGTGTTAGACTCATATTTACCATGTTTCGGTAGGTCTCTTGTAGTCTAGTGAAATTTTCTGCATCTTTTACATCATTAATTGGAAATGGATCATTTCCGCAGTAGGTTTTTTTTACTTTCTTTATTATTCTCATATAATCACTCTGACTTAACTCTTTGAATACCCTTAGCTTATTTACACCTGTTGCTGATGTATTCCTTTGCTCTGTTGTGCTGATGTTGTGAAAACTGGAGCAGATTTGATTTATTTTTTCCTCAAAATAGTTAATAAAACTATTTGCTAGGCATTTAGGATCATTAGTTATATCGGGCAACACTATTTCTGTCTTTAGACCTAATAGTTTCTTTAGGTTCTTATGTATTTTCCTTGGGTCATTTTCATTGCACACTTTTTTATAATAGGCCTTTTTTTTTAACTAAGATAAGGTAATTGTAGCGATTTCTAGCTGCTTTGTAATGTTGCCAGTTTTC
>NC_090740.1:104054524-104057024 GCF_036898095.1 Palaemon carinicauda | reverse complement strand
CCATCTACTTGCTCATATAACTTGTTATTAAACATGAATGTGGATGTAGTGGTAGCTAGTTCTAATAGTATTTTAAATTACTTTTTACTGAAACCTTCGAAAATATCCTCTGGGTTAGGGAAAAGCTGTTCAAAAATTATCCCCAGTGTTTCTTTTAAAGGAATGTTAGTGAACAAACTTTCAATGTCGAAGCTGCACATAACATAGTTATTTGCATCTCCAACAGAATTAATCAATTCTACAAATTCATAAGTATTTTTCTGGGTATATTCATTTACTGTGAGAGGGGCGAGCTTAGTTACTAGATGTTTTGACAGGTCATAGGAGCAGGTATTAATAGCGCTGAGAATTGGTCTCAGAGGAATACCTCTTTTGTGAATCTTTGGGGCACCATACATAATACCAGGTTGCGTTCCTGTTGCCATTATTGTTGAAGCTGTTTCGTCTGACAATATGCCATCCTTCTTCCACTTACGAACCCTGTAGTTAATTTTATTCTCCATATTCAAAGTTCGAATTAAGGGGTCCTCCGACACCAACTCTCTGAACTTAGACCTATCATTTAAAATATCTTCCATTTTCCTTACATAATGAGCTTTATCCAGTATTACAATCCCATGACCTTTATCCGGTTTACTTATGATTATAGTTGGGTCTTTACCTAGATTTCTCAAGATTTCAATATCCTTCTTAGAAAAAATGGGGGAAAAAACTTTGTGTGGTTTGAAATTATAGAAAGTTCTGTATGCAATGTCCTGTATGGCTCGTTTAAAGCCACATCCATGGTCGCCATGTGGAACCTCCTTGTCAAAGTACGAATACAAATTTTCAAATGCTAAAAAATGTCTATAAAAAATTATGCGAAAATGAGGCAGTTTAAAGTTCAATCCATATGCTAGTAGTCCTTCTTCCTTAGGTGATGGTTTTCGACTAGAGTGATTGAAAATAACTGTATTAGGGTCAAGTGAATCTAGTGAGTTTGTTATACCTAAAAATTTTAGTTTCTTTTCATGGGTTTTTATAGTCTTAGTATTAACATTACGAACATTTTTAGAGATAAAAGATTTAAAATAATAATAATCTAAAAAACTTACAGTAGTGTTTAACTCAGTATCTAGTCTTGTTTTTTTCTTTTCCTAAATTCTTTATGGTTTTAATTTTATGATTGATTTCTATGGTCAGAAGTTTAAATTTTCATTTTCGGTACAGTTTAGAGTTAAGTAAATTACGTTTATACAGCTTAAAATATAAAAATTTGGGTAAGATTTCATAGCTTTTACATGTTTTTAAAAATTTTAAGTCTGCTTCATTCTTCCTTAATTTAATTGCAGTTCTTTCCAGTTTTCTGAATAGTTGCAGTCCTTGACGGCCATATCTTGTTAAAATTATAGTTGATAGATGGGTTTCTCTTGGGAATCGCAATTTAAGTAGGAATAAAATAGTCAATGCTGCTATCATCATCTTTATTCGGGAGCTTTCGACATAACTTATGCCATCTTCAGCCTATCTGCAATTATCATATGTAAAATTAATAAAATTAATAAAATCATCCTAAGTACATAGTTAGGAAGATACACTTTCATGAATTAATCAACTAGTTCTAAAATCAACCAATCAAGGAACATAAAACCTTAAAAAAAAAAACTTATTACACACAACTATATAAAAGACTTAGAAACTAATATAACTAGTCACCTGCGGGTGACTAGTTATATTAGTTATTAAGTCTTTTATATAGTTGTGTGTAATAAGTGTTTTTTTTAAGGTTTTATGTTCCTTGATTGGTTGATTTTAGAACTAGTTGATTAATTCATGAAAGTGTATCTTCCTAACTATGTACTTAGGATGATTTTATTAATTTTATTAATTTTACATATGATAATTGCAGATAGGCTGAAGATGACATAAGTTATGTCGAAAGCTCCCGAATAAAGATGATGATAGCAGCATTGACTATTTTATTCCTACTTAAATTGCGATTCCCAAGAGGAACCCATCTATCAACTATAATTTTAACAAGATATGGCCGTCAAGGACTGCAACTATTCAGAAAACTGGAAAGAACTGCAATTAAATTAAGGAAGAATGAAGCAGACTTAAAATTTTTAAAAACATGTAAAAGCTATGAAATCTTACCCAAATTTTTATATTTTAAGCTGTATAAACGTAATTTACTTAACTCTAAACTGTACCGAAAATGGAAATTTAAACTTCTGACCATAGAAATCAATCATAAAATTAAAACCATAAAGAATTTAGGAAAAGAAAAAACAAGACTAGATACTGAGTTAAACACTACTGTAAGTTTTTTAGATTATTATTATTTTAAATCTTATATATCTAAAAATGTTCGTAATGTTAATACTAAGACTATAAAAACCTACGAAAAGAAACTAAAATTTTTAGGTATAACAAACTCACTAGATTCACTTGACCCTAATAAAGTTATTTTCAATCACTCTAGTCGAAAACTATCACCTAAGGAAGAAGGACTACTAGC
>NC_090740.1:104032894-104042894 GCF_036898095.1 Palaemon carinicauda | reverse complement strand
TGTTATGCCTAACTAAGTGTTTCAATCGATTGAAGAGTTATTGAGAGACTTTGAAGTAACTACATATGGTTAGTTGGAAAGAGAAAAGCTATTCAAATAATCAGACTGCTAAAAGATGCTCCTTAAATGGAGGTAATGTGTCGGCCACACGACAGTTTAAGAAATTATACTGAAATAAAAGGACATTTAGTTGAGAAATAGGCCTTTCCTGATGCGAGAAACAGGGACATAAAAGAAAAATAGAAACTCAAAATTCAGGAAGTTGAATCCGTTCTTATTTTTTTCATCTCGCATCTTTTGCGCTAGCGATTTGCTTGCTACCTGGAGTGCCAATCTCCCCAAAAGGTGATAAAAAAAGCAATTGTCCGTAGACATATTAGCGGTTTGGTAAACCAGCATTTATGTGGTTATTTGTTCGATGAATATTGCTCGTTAACAGACGTAGTGAGCGTGATACAAACCATTCTAGACAGTTTGTCAGAAGAAAAAAGGGCTGAATATAACTGGCCCGATTCCAAGAAGTGGGCAGCCATGAGAGGAACTCACCAACCCCCAAAGCCGGAGAGGGGAGAACGTAGTCAGCAGGTAAGAAGAGTCTACAGCAGTGTTTCTCAACCTTTTTCTGGTGGTAGCCCCCTTCAATCCAGTGCAAGTTCTTGTGGCCCCCTCCATGCCAACTTTGAGTTCTAATGCACCCCTCCCAGCACCCGCCATCCATCCATCACCTTAATACGCCTAGGGAAGTAGGTATATTAATGGTTCTAGCTTGAATAGTACCATGTACTCAAAACACTAATTTCAGGTATAAATCAAATAACAATATTAATTAGAAAAATATTTTATTTGAATACTTATTTATTTACAAAAGGAATACAAAACAAGGAATACATGTAGGTACAATTGGCTTTATCTTGAAAGGTTTCAGTGGGATCCCTGTGACTGATGCAAGGCGGCCAACTTGTCAGTGTTTGGCTTGAAAGCTGTTAGAGCGAGACGTAAATTGCCTCTTTTTTTTTCTATGTCAAGGCGAATTCGTGTCTTCGACAGCAGGCACATCACCCGATTGAAACCAGTCTCAACCAAGTAAGATGTGGGAAAGGCAAGTAAGAGCAACTTCACATCTTTCCAGAGTATTGGGTACTTCTTATACATATCTTGATTCATCCACAGCTTCTGGTGTCATCCATGCTTGAACCTTGCTTGAGCTGTTGTGTTATTCTGAAGTTCAATGAGACATTCTTGTAAGGTGACATCAACTTCAGATACATCAACAATGAAGGGTTCCACAAACCAGTGTGGCACAGTCATTTGCAGTAGGTCAGAGAAGTGAGTATCGATATCATTATGCAACTGCTTCAGATGGTCAACATACACTGCTAGGTCATCATCAAGCAGTTTGGTGGATACAACTGCTAAGGAAGGAAACTGCAAACTCTCGTCTTCCAAGGTTCAATCAGAACAGCTTGAGTTTCCCTTTAAATGCAATAATTGCCTCCTAGCAGGAAAACAGGGTGGAGTTATTTCCTTGAAGCTCTTTGTTCAGAACATTTAGCTTTGTTGATGCAAAGAGGGACCTCTTTGCATCAACAAGTTTCTGTCCAAGTTCTGTCCCACTAAAGGAAGAGATAACACTCCCAAAGTGCAATAAAACGGTTCAGGCAATTACCTTTAGAAAGCCACCTGACTTCAGTGTGCAACGCATTTTCAAATTCTTCATTGTTCTATTCACATAATTGCTGTGACCATGGACCTTTTGTTTTAAAGTGAAAAAAACCCATGTTCCGATGTCTCATTATCCAATGACATCGGGCATATATATATATATATATATATATATATATATATATATATATATATATATATATATATATATATATATATATATATATATATATATATATATATATATATATATATAATATATGCCCCATGTATATATATATATATATATATATATATATATATATATATATATATATATATTATATATATATATATATATATATATATATATAGTATATATACAAAGCAAGAGAGAGAGAGAGAGAGAGAGAGAGAGAGAGAGAGAGAGAGAGGAGAGAGAGAGAGAGAGAGAGAGAGAGAGCCAGTCATTTCATGGATATTCCGACGACAAATTACAATATTAATGAAACTTGGCATTTTGCTTCTTTTGACCCCGGTAATAACATAGCAAAAGTCTAGGAAAATCGAAGCATTGCAACACATTCTTTTCGAGCAACCATATTATGAAAGTTAAACATGAAAATACTCTAATAAAAATGGCATAACATTTTTTATTATAACAGTGATTTTATAATTTCTTCCACATTTCTTAAAAGATGTTCAAAATTCTGATTATTAAGTAAATAAATTGAAATAATTAGCGTCTAATAGCCTTTTTTTTTCTTTTCAGATTAACCAGTAGCATAGAAGATTGTGTTCTCGGCAGCGAGTGTCTCGGTAACGGCGAACAAACCATGAAATTAGGTGCCAAGGGATGTGATGGAATTAGCAAGGCAAATGACCTACTACAGGCTAATATTAGTGTCACACATGGACCAGTTGTACACACCAATTACTGGAGGGACTTCTGCTCCCAATTGTCTATTGAGCGATACATCAGAAAACCGGGATATGACTGTTCTGGTGGTTTCATTGGCACTGTGTGCACGCTTCTATCTGCCAATTCTGCATTTCACAACAGCGAACACTGTTTGTTTTATGAAAGACCAGACAAGTACCAGGACAAACCAAAAGTGCATAAACTTATACCAGTCCGAACAATGGATTTCCAGAAGAAAGCTACAGAAAGCTGTGTTAAACACAATGATTCATGGTCAGAGACAGTACAGGTTAGAGTAAAATTTGTCTATCACAATAAATGTAGCATTAATTTCAGAACTTGGAAGCAGATTTCACACCATTTCCTTACAGTGCCAAACAAGCAAGCTAGGTATAGTAGACTGGCTGATGACACACGGAATGATGCATTCATAAAAGTCGCAGACTACTCAAAGCCAATGACGAGGAACAGAGAACAATATCATATATCCTCGAGGGAATGGGGGAATTTCTTCTTGGAACTAATTCCAAAACTTATTGATTCATATACATGAGTGAATGTATCCAAAATCACTTTGGTCAGGATATCAGCATTGCAGAAATAAATTGAAAAGAGAATGTTTTGACCTCTCATCATAGGGCCTCAGCGATCATTCATGAATTTCATCAAAGGCCAAAGGACACATCATCTGAAGCTGAGAAGATGACACTGATTAAGGCAGCAGCAAAACTGATAAAAAATCATGTGATATCCGTACAACAGTCAATAGATATGTACCCATGTACAACTGAAATATCCT
Source organism: Palaemon carinicauda (assembly GCF_036898095.1). Lineage (NCBI taxonomy): Eukaryota > Metazoa > Arthropoda > Malacostraca > Decapoda > Palaemonidae > Palaemon > Palaemon carinicauda. The sequence continues at coordinate 104,039,532 of NC_090740.1, read as the reverse complement.
TAACAGATGATGCAATGTAGTTCCTACCTAAATCACTAAAACTCCTTCAAACACTCTTTGTGGGCCAAGATGCTGATAGAAAAGTCGGTCATCTAGGTCAAGCTATCATGCAGGCAACTTGGCCCCGAGATCTGCTGGCTCCCTTACAGATAGGACCAAGTGTACAGATGCACTATCATTTTGCATCAAAGTCCTGCAGTATCCATGGACATGGAGCATGTGCTCCATGCCCATGGATACTGCAGTTCTTATCATGAGATACAAAGGTACGAACTGAGTGCAGCAGTTGTACTAGGGAAAGGCATATCAAACTACAGGCCACAGCAGGTCATCCAATATATGGCGGAATATCGATCACAACATACGTACAATAGATGGAGTCAACACATTTCAAAGGATAGGAATGACTGTGTCTATCACTCCAGGTACCCCGACATCAAAAGGAGTGCCACACCTGTCTGTGACACTGAAGGGTGTTGTAGTTGCAGGCCAAATAAACATCCAACATCTAACATCACCTTGCGATGGGATAAATACTCTGAGGTATAAGGCTCTACAACATGAGATGGAAAAGGACTAATCTACCAACCTTAACCTCCTTTGGAAGCTGTACCTCACATTGCGCTCACCACGAAAAGCATGGTCTGGCATGAGGCAAGCTGTGCACACTGGTGTACATTTAGGTCAGTCTACAGTGTTCCTGCTTCCCATGATCGACATGAACACCAGTGATCCAACTTGTATCTATTCAACATTGACATTTCTATCTGAAAACTCAAAACAGTACAACATAAAGTTGAAATTCGCATACCATCATGGAAAGTCAATCGGAGGGCAGTGACTTGTGTATGATTTTACTGAACATGGGGTGGGGCTTCCACACGCTTATGAGCTTCTTGTAGAGTATTGGAAAAATTATGTCAGGATCTGGACTGCTCTCTGTTCTGGAACTGGTGTATGCCGAAAACACTGTAATGCACATGCTTTCTGGTAAGGCATATTATCGAGCTATCCGTGTGCATCTCTTGGTTGATGCAGCACTGAACACTCTCCTCACAGAAAGGATATTTGTTATGCTAGTGCCTACTTGTTCGCAGGCTAAGGATGATGGTCCTCAGGGCACTCCAGGCATTGGCAAACCAAGTGAAAACGAGATATTACAAAGCATAGGTGGACTGGCAGCCATGGATCCACATGATACCGAGCCAGGGTTGCAAAGTGTGGGAGCTGGACCAATTTACATGTGTAAGATGCAAAACCTGTGTGATTCATTGGTGTAAGGTGGGTGTTCCACTGAAGATATCCTTTCAGCCCCGGTTCTGGACTCTGTTCATGATATGATGAATGTTGCACGAAAATCGATGAAAGATCTCCGTACTGCATAACTATGGCTGTAATGCATGGACATGATTGACTTACTCAGGATATTCCTGAGGTCATAACGCACTGGTGACTGGAGTCTGCGTGGGAATGCTTTGCATGACTTGTTGCCCTACTTGGCAGCTGCAGGCCACAATCTCTACACCAAATCTATTTACGTCTACCTCCAGTGACTGGCTCAGCTGTCTATTCAACATTCCGAGGTCTACCATCAGTTCTGGAATGGATATCACATATTACGGCGTTCAGATCGGTAATGGGCCTATTTGCCAACAGATCTTCTGATCGAGCAAGTGCTCACGAGAAGTGTGAAAACCACAAGGGGACTGACAAAGGGTTATCGCATGAGTGAGTCACAAAGGATCACTTGGTTGCTATCCACCCCCATAGGTGCAGAGGTCAACATGGCCTGGTATGACTACACATTATTGCAGTATGGGACCAGTGACAAGCATAAAGAACAAAGCACAGCTTGACAAACACGGGACACAGATGACACGGACAAGCTCATTGGCTACCGGTCATCAAAGGATCCCTTTAGAAAAGATCCAATACTGCAAAGCATTGGCACTGGCACGACAGCTGGAGATTTGGTCAATGCTGACTAGGCAGTATCACTGGGTAGGAAGATCTTAGATGGAATGGTTGGCAAGATGGTTCGTGATCACACTTTCAAGAAGAATCAGGTTGTGAATTTACACGTGTTTATTATTGAACAATGGCAAAAAATCTGTTCTGAAAGTTCCACAACTTTTTTTTCCAACGGCAGATCTGCTGTGGTAACCTCACTGATGTCTTCAAGAACGAACTACGTAGTTACCCAACTGCACTGTTTCAGACCATTGATATCCTACTTGAGGCCGACAAGCCAGCATTAGCCGAGGCCATTTGGAAACAATTCCCTCTTGCCATTTGCAACACAGTGCTGCCACAGAATGTGCAATATGTTCTGGATAGTGGGGCATTGCTATACAGAATTCCTTGGAATTATGACGAGATCTGTGAAGGAATCATCAGGCACTAAATACAATATGCTGGAGACGGGTATGGTAATGCTGTCATAATGTTTGGTAGATATGTGAGCGTACCCTCCAACAAAAATTAAGTACACAGCAAGTGCGTGCAATCTCACAAAAGTCCCTTTGTCAACTTCATAAATGGCATGGTATGTACTATGAAGAAAGATGACTTTCTTGCCAACCAAACAAATGAAAAATGCTTTATCAGTCTACTGAGTGTGACCTCCAACGACAACACAGCAATGTTCTTCATGTCAGGACTGATGCAGATGTTCTCATAGTGGAAACTGCCATTGCATGTGCAAACACCAAGGACACCGTGGTAGTTGGCGAAGACACTGATCTTCTTGTTCTTCTATGTAGTCGTGAAGGGCCTAAACCACACAAACATATATCAGTCAGTTAGTAGTGAAGTTTTGTGAGAGAAAGTTACAAGGTGAATGCCATGAATATCAAATAATACTTAGAATAGTATAAAAGGAGATAAAGACAGTCATTGATTGTTGAGAGTTTTCGGGAAAGTAATGGAAATTACAAGGTAGAGCTTGAAATGTATTCCAGTATCGATACTGAGTTCAAAAGAAAAGCCCAAAATGACGTAAGAGAATGTTTAGACAGGAAAGCAGATGAGGCTGACAAAGCTATGAATTCAGCGAGCAGCCATGGTCTAAGAGTGTCTCACAGAAATATTAAGGAAATCTCTCTGGGGGCAAAGAACAACCATATACCCACCAATAAAAGGAATGGATCTATCATAACAAAAGACGACTAAGAAAGGCAATGTTGAACGGAAAACTTTAGTAAGATTATGAATAGTAGATATGAAGGGAACACTTTAATTAATATACCTAAAGCTGATGAAGACCTTGATATCCCAATGAATAAATTCAGTGTGCTTGAAGCAGAAGCTATCATTTAAAAACTTAAGAGATGGAAAGCCGCTGATTACGATGGAAAAAATGCTGTAATTATAATGGCTGAAAATGAAGTGACTCCCAGAATACTTACAAGGTTATTTTGTAAAATATGGTACGAAGACGCAAAACCTGATGAATGAGAGCTAAGAGTATTGGTGGAAATGCCCCCCCCCCCAAAAAAAAAAAAAAAAAAAAAAAAAAAAGTAATAATTATTGAGGCATCACACGTTAGTTGTATGAAAGTATATATCATGATTATTTTAAAGAGACTAGAGAGAACGTTTCATGAGAAGCTGAGAGATGAACAAGTAGGATTTAGAAAAGGTAGAAGTTATACTGTCCAGTTTTTAATTTTAAGGCATGTTGTGCAGCAACGCAAGGAATGTAGAAATCCACTATTGATGTCTTTAGTTGACTTTGAAAATGTCTTTGAGAGTGTGCACCTGCCACTTTTGTGGAGAGTCCTGCGTTATTATGGAATTCCTATTAAATATGTAAATTTGATTAAGTTTCTTCCTGAACCTAGCAAGTGCAAAGTTAATCTTAATGATATCTTATCACCTGAATTTCCAGTGAATAGCTGAGTACTCCAAGCGAATGAGCTGTCATCTATGCTGTTTATTTTCCTCATAGATTTTGTGATGCGTAGAATAGTTGGAGATGGTGGAGGAGGATTGAACTGGAATGCTATTATGAAATTAGCTGACCTAGGGTATGCTGATTACGCTGTCCTTTCCAGAATGCATGAAATATGCGATAATAGTTAATATATCATTGGCAAAAGAAAGTATTAATGCGGTAGAAGTATTCCAGTATTTAGGAACTATGCTCTCCAATACTGGGGTATTAGAACTAGTGTTTAGTATAAGACTGAAAGAAAAAAGCAAATCAGACAATGTTAGTTTAAATAAAATTGGGAAATCTAATCTCCTGAAAGTACATATGAAAATCAGGCTGTAAATCAGTTTAGTGAGTTATGTTCTATTGTATAATGAGTCGTGGTATAAAAATGAAAAAAAGATCCCCAATATATTTAGCATATTTTAGAACAAAGCCATCAGAAGAAAATTAGGAAATTATAAGAGATATTATTCGAGTGCCGTATAAGGATGAGATCATGGTGAGGATTAGATGAAGATGGTTTGGGCATGATCTTGGCACTCCCAAAGAGAGATTAGTTCACCAAACTTACAACTGGACTCCACAGGCAATAGAAGAGTTGGAAGACCCAAGCTTACATGACAACTCTGAAGTGTCAAGTTGGAGATTATGAGTGAAGAGTTATTGAAATAAAAGCTCTACATAGAGACGACTAGGGAAATCTAAACGAGGCCCTTTGCGTAGGAGTCAATTTCGATAATAAATAGTTACATTAGATGTAAATATGCCACATGATATCAAGTATGATGTTTAAATTTGTGATGGAACAAAAAATATTCGTGTGACATTTTTTGGATAATATCAATCTATCATATTCTCCTTGGTCTTATATTAGCCAGCTCTTCCAACTTGGATTGCAGCTAATAATAATAATAATAATAATAATAATAATAATAATAATAATAATAATAATAATAATAATAATAATAATAATAATAATGAAATTATTCACTGGAGTGTAGAAACTATTTAATTATAGTCAACATACAAGAGCATCGAGACCACAATTTATTATATAAGTGTCTTTCATAGCTTTCAAAATAACATAACTTCATTATTGGTTAAAACAAATCTGGGACCTGATGAAATTTTTATATAATAATTCGACAGTGAATGTTTTTTTCTCTTTCTTTTTAAGGTTAATTTTAATCCATTTATTTTATTTTTAATTTAATGTTGTATATACTATTTAGAATATAGATTTCAAATAAAGCGCTTCCTTTTACGTATATATTACTTACATTTTATGAAAATTTTTCTCAAACGGTACTAGTTTATATAACTTTTCTTTAATTGGTAACCTGTATTTTATCAAGGTTTTTCTATCTTATTTCTCTGGAATACTTTAAGATATTTGTAAATTGCTGATACTTTCAGCCGTTATCAAACTAGAATATTAGATGTTTGAGAAAAATAACTAGATGTGAAAAGATATACGACAAATTTTATTTTATCATTATCGGTGTATTACATAAATGAAAGAAATCCTATTAGAATAATTCTTACGGGCCTCAAAATGTATAGAGACGACGACTGTGGATTAATATATTTCATAAAGGAAACTCATTGGAATATAAGTATAGTAGATTATTCATATTCTTTGTCCCTTTATCTGGGCTTATCATATGTGTAGTGAATCAGATGTGAGATAACGAGTTGATTTTTCTGGGCACGAAGTTCTATGTATCAGTGTCATAGTTATCATTCACACAAGTAGATGATGAAGTAAGAGAGAGAGAGAGAGAGAGAGAGAGAGAGAGAGAGAGAGAGAGAGAGAGAGAGAGAGAGAGAGAGAGAGAGAGAGAGAAAGTTTCTGATGTTCATAATATTGAATAAACTAAATCTAATATTATTAATACTGTGACAGAATAGAAGCCTTTTTTTTACATTACAAAGTTCGTCCAATAAATGATATGTCTTTTTTTTTCATTAAAATATCGATGCTGGATTATGGTTGGAAGGAATACAATAAATCAGAATTTATATTCAATTAAACCTTTCGTAAACATGAAAAGTCGACCACCTCAAGAGAATTACTAAATTCTTATTTATAATATTTTTAAACACACAGCACACTTCTTAACGAAAATAGATTTTTTTCTTTCTTTTTTTTTTTTTTTTTGAAACTTCCTTCAAGAGACGACGAGCTCCAGCACCTCTTTAAATCATCTTGAAATTTGCTCCAATAAATTCCAGATTCTGGACCACTACAACACCCGAAGGAAACCGAAGAATAGAATCACTTGAAATAAATTGAAATACAAAACAGTGAAACTTTGTGATGACAAGTGCAGAAGAAACTCGATGGGAGCTCTACAAAGTAATTGGAGCTCACAATTATAACTTTTCTTTTATATTATTACGGATTAGGCAGTTATTTTTCTATGTCAAGAGTCCTCTCGATTTTAATTATTTTGAGAATTCTTCAAGAAGTTACTTATCAAAGCTTCCTGTATGAAGAAATCGGTGTCTACTGTACATGTTGGATATTTCGACATTGAAAAGTAGAAACATTATATGATTGGATTTATTACTAATGAGGAAACTAATGTATTTTAATCGAGAACATTTTATTTTTACTTCTTTTAGGTTCATCGGTAGTTATTCAAAAGAAAATATTGAATTTAGGGTGAATGCGATATGTTGCCAGGCTTAGAGTGTG
>NC_090740.1:104022894-104027894 GCF_036898095.1 Palaemon carinicauda | reverse complement strand
CCACTAAGGAAGATAAATGTCCATGACAATTTTTCTGTATATGTACCTATCAAATTCAGGTTTTTTATACATAGAATTGTAATCGAACCGTCTTCATCATTGTAGATAATTGTTAACTTTGTACTTACCATTCGATTAATGATAAATTTTTCATATTTTGACATATTTTTCTAATTAAAATAAGCCATATATTCTTATGCATTGATGTTCGTATTCCCTTACTGATCTCGGGATAAGGGCCAAAGACGAAAACACTCAAAGAAAATAGGTACTGACCGGGTTGGAATCGAACCTTAATGTAGGGATCTTGTAACAACAGTGACATACTACTTAGCCACGGATAAAGATAAGAAGTAAATGTCAATGTCAATTTTTCTATACTTATACCTCTCGAATTCATGTTTCCTGTACTTAGATTTGAAATTAACCCATCTTCACCATCTTAGCTAAATGGTATGTTAGTACTTAACATTCAACTAATGATAAAATCTGCACATTTAGATGTTTTTTTTTTTTTTTTTTTTTTTCATATTCAAATAAGCCCTCTATTTTCATATATTGAAGTCTGGATTCTCTTACCCACGTCTGGATCAAAGCCCTACACGGAACCATTCAAAGACAATAGCTTTTGACCAGCCGGGAATCGAACTATGGTGCAGGAAACTTAAAAAACAAACCATTGACAAACCACAGAGCAACGAAGGAGATAAAACTCAATGACAATTCGTCTATATTAATCTTCTGGACTTCATGTTTTTGCACTTGGAAATCATATCAACCCATCTTCAGTATAAAAGCTAGTTAGCCTTAAACCTTTTACCCCCCTCTATTCTTTTCACAGGACCAAGCAGTAAAAAAATCGCTATTTTACCTTTTGCCTTCGCTTAGCCATCAATGGGATATCCATTGTCATTCCTCAAGATGTTCTCTCAACAATATTTGTAGATGATCTCTTAATTTCATTTGCTGGAACTAAAATTGACAAAATTATTCAGTGGGCTTGTATGAAAGGGTTTAAGTTTTCAACAGGCAAAACTACTATTGCCCACTTCTGTCGTATCCAGAGAGTACATCCAGACACGATATATATATATATATATATATATATATATATATATATATATATATATATATATATATATATATATATATATATGTGTATATTTATATATGTATATATATTATATATATATATATATATATATATATATATATATATATATACATATATATACATGTATATATATATATATATATATATATATATATATATATATATATATATATATATATATATATATATATATATATACATATATATATATATATATATATATATATATATATATATATATATATATATATATATATATATATATATGTATATCCATATACATACAGAGCCCATGTGTAAGTAGAGCTAAATTATTGGGATTGATATTTGATTGTATGTGTACATAGGTTCCTTAAACACTTTAAGGCTAATACCTAATTGTTTTTTCTTAAAAATTTCTTTAATTTAATATAACTTTGATTTAGTGTAATGGCAATATTTAGGAGATTCTGTTATTCCTTAAAAAAGTGGAAACTGTCTGTACATCCAATAATGTAATTTTACAGAAAGCCGCGACTCCTTAAAAATGAAAGGGGGGGGGGGGGGGGGTTAATGAAAAACGTTGTGAACCATGTTCAATGCTCATCCCCCACCCAAAAAAAAATGCGATAGAATGTTATGTAAAAAGAGATATCCCTTCGATAAAACATCACCCACACTGGTCCAAAAAGTAACATTTTCTTTAGTTATTCATATCTTTACGACTATTCTCTGCTGTATCATAATTCAAGTCCCTTGACATATACTTCTCCAACTTTTATCCCCTGAACTGATATCAATCCAAGATAGAATGCAAATGCTCTCTCTCTCTCTCTCTCTCTCTCTCTCTCTCTCTCTCTCTCTCTCTCTCTCTCTCTCTCTCTCTCTCTCTCTCTCTCTGTATTTACTAATATATACACTTCTGTGGTTCCACCTCTCCATATGTGAATTCATTCTTTCCTTTATCTTACTTACCCGTCGTCAGAATAAAGAAAAACATCGCTCGTTCATATATATTAACATTTCAACATTAAACCTTTCATCATTTTAATGTAAATACACATAACACCCTAAAACTATAGAAAAAACAAAAGCGTCACTTGATATCTTTATATCTTTATAGACAGTTACATTTATATTCGTCAACTCGGATTTGTATTCTCCCTTTCAAATAAAAAATAGGTAGATATATACATAGATACATAGATAGATACGAAGATATATAGATAAATATATAGAAGAATAGATATTTAGATGGAGGTATAGATAAATAGATAAACAGATAGATAGATAGATAGATAGATAGATAGATAGATTTATAGATATATAGAAGCAAACTAGGAGAGTAAACATTCAGGAAAAAAGTTACGCTCCCCTTTCAGTTAAATAACACTCAATTAAACATACAACCGGGTCGAAGTATTTTTGGTTTTAGCCCATCGTATATTTTTATTGTAACCTGCTGTGTATATATGTAATAAAATTGAATTATTCATTGGTTTGCATATATTTTTTTTCATAATTAGCTATTTCTATTTACTTTTTTAAGTAACGTGTATATGCCTATTACTGTCACCTTTAGTCTCCCTGAGTATTTTTTTTTTCATTATTATTGAAAGAATGTTCTTTAGATTTTAGGATTTTTATCTTTAATTGAACACATGGTTAAAATCTGCTTATTTTGTAAAAGAGACCTTTCTTATTCCGTCTATTACAAGAGAGTAGGAATCTGGGGATGCAAGAGATACTTATTTTTCATTCAAATTGATGAAGTTCTTCAATAAAATCTGTTTAAGTTAAGGCAGAACTGACATTTTTCTAAGTTGTTTAACTAAAAATTTCTAATGGTTTAGAATATCCATTACCTATCAACAATCTATATTTTTATTTGTACAGACAAATAATACTTCTATCTAAGGGAAATTACTCTTCGCTCTAAATATACTTGAATGTAAATACATTTATTTTAAGGTCTTTTTATTTTTTATTATTTTTTTTTTATTAGAAGTATATTTGAAAAAGGGGAATTACCGTGTATGGTATAGAACACTTTGCAAGAATCCCTCTCTGGTAAGAATTACTATTGTCTTTAATTTTATATGTAACGAAGCATTACTAGTTTTTGAGCAATATGAGGTTAGTTGTAACCACATTTATTTTTTAAATCATTAGGAAAGAAGATGCCAACGATATTTCATACACCTTAATTCTTTTATCTAAGTAAGAGACCATGTTTTCGTTTCCCCAAAATCCCATCATCATTGTGGTATATTTTTCCGTTTAAAGTTTCCATTCAAAATACCTGAATGTTACATAACATTCATCTCAATTACTTTGTAGAGTTTTGCTAAAAGAAATACATTATAATAACAATGACTTATGGTATGAGGACATTTTTATAGAGAAGGATGAACTAAAATACATAAACAATGGTAAGAAACTCAAGCCATCATTATTCATAGTTTTCACTGATTCTTTATAGGTTTAATATCTAAATTGGTACTCAAAATTTTTCTATTAATCCAAACCTATATTTCATATGAACCATATCAAATGCCTTAGGCCAATTCCAGCTTAAAATTGTCATATCTTTCTTACTTTCCTTTGAATGAAATATTCCATCTCAAATGGTATTGTTATGTTTAAACTTTTGAGGTCCAAAGGCGTATGGATATCTTTTGACCCTCGAGTGCCACGCACTTTTTAAGTAGCAAAGGTTGCAATATTTTTCTAAAACTATCTCGGTCCATAACATTTTACGCTAGCAAAGTTTTTTTTTTAATCTGACTTTCCTTCAAGCGAGAGAACTCTTGTTACAACCATGAAATTATACCTTAATTATATATAAATATAGAATGAAAGGAGTAATGTTTTGTCCCCCTAAAATCGGGTGTTTTTCTTTAGATTCACTTGGCTCGTGTCATCAAAAAGTTAAAAACTGACTTCTTTTTTTTTTTTCTACGTAACCAAATATGTCAATTCCATTACTTTATAGTTTGAAGAAGAGATAATAAAGGTTACCAAATCTTTAAGAAAAAATATTAAAGTTATAATAAAAAAGATAATTTGAGGTTCTCGTAACCGTAGGTGGGTATCGCAGATCCGTTGGCAGCTACTAAGCGGACGTCGGCAGATGTAGTTAGACTACGTCGTGCCTTGAAGAGTTTCCTTGGCAAAAGAGAACGACAAGCACCCGTGTCTACCAAAAATCGCACGCCCGTTCCTGCATCCTATAAAAAGAAAAGATTAGAAACATGGGAGGCCACCGCCACAAGCGATGGCCTACTTACACGTTTTTTGGCCACTGACAATCCTTGGCACATTTCTTCGCGGTTGCCCCGAATCTGAAGTGGTAGTAGCAAAACTGCGGCGGATGGGAGGTAGTAAGTGGCTGTAGAAGTCATTCGTTGGGGGCGCGAGCGATTGGTGGGTGGCGGGCGGCTTTGTCGCCGCTTCGGCACGTCACGGGGTAGGCGTGTATGTCCTACGGCATTCATGTCAGCTTCGGTTGACGTTGAATAGGCATCCTCGTCGTCAGGGGTGGAGGCGTTGATGGAGGTCTTGAAGTGGCTGTCCATAAGGGCGTCGGCTTTGGTCATCAAGTCCTTTATGGGTAAACTATCGACATCGGGTATGGCAGCGCATACAGGTTCGGGTAAACGGCGTATCCAAAGGGCACGAAGTAGGTTCACCTCACGAGGGAGAGCCGTCTGCGGCAGGTTGAAGGGCGAGCGATATTGGTCCATTTGCCTGAGGGCAAGCGAAACCCCTTTGGTCCCCCCAACGGTTGTTGCGAGAGCTGAAAAAGCTTTGCTATACGGGCGGCTGGCGACGGCGAGTACTGCTGCAGAAGGTATGTTTTGAGGGCATCATATGCTATTGGGTTGTCTCTTTGTTCACAAAGCCA
>NC_090740.1:103967894-103992894 GCF_036898095.1 Palaemon carinicauda | reverse complement strand
TTCCATAAATAATTCTCTTTAAACGTGGTGCAGAATAATTTTCATATACGTATCATCTCTTTTGGATATACAGTACCTTTTAACAAAGTGTTCGAACTAAACAAAATTATATATTTTGTATAATTTGACACATAGCCCAAATGCAGTTTTAAGATGGGTGGAAAATGTTATACAAAAGATATAAAGCAAAGCTTTCGGTAATCACGCATTTCATTAGTATGACAACAATTTTGTCAATCGCGAAATTTTCTTAGAATTAACTACTAGCAAATAGACTGTATAAAAGCAAGGAATAAAATTCTATTTATTTTAACTATAGAAAGATAAGTTGAGAAAAGTTATCATATTAAACATTTTAATGCATTCGTTAACATGTTGTTTAATCATTAAAACCAATGCAACACAGAATTTGATGAATTCCCCCAAAACAGTCTCATCACGGGATCAATGACTCATCTACAAGGACTGATCAACATTTTGGTATACAATTACAACAAGCCATATCACTCTGCTATTTGACATAACATTATACAATTTCCTCACGCAAATATTGAAAATTTACATATCAATCATAGGAAACTACGAAGCCTGATATTCTCTGCTCATTTCTGTGGCAAATAACATAACATTTTGTGATCTAAACGCTATAAGGTTACAACCTAGGATGTTTCAAGTTAAAGGATAAATATATATTTTTTTTCAGTTGGTGTGCAAATTACTCTATAAGTTTTGTTTAACAGCTTTAACAACTTCTCGTGTACAGTCGGCCTCAAAACTGATGCGAAAAATCTCAGAGAATTTCGTCTAAACTCACTAATTGGCAACCACAACGCCTATCGTATCTATAACATATATAAGAATCATAAGAAAAAGTTACGTGATAGTAATTATTTCAAAGAATAGTAATTACTTTAAACTAGAATCACGAAACAATTTTGAAATTTTCGTCCAACACAGGATTCACAACATTACTAATGTATATTTTAAGCAGTGTGGACACAAATATTTAATATCATCTTGTATTATCAATTTTGCTAGTAATGATGCATGAAACCATGCAGGTATCAATAAACTGTAAAAAAAAAAAAAAAAAAAAAAATTAATCGGAACATTAAACGTATATCAACAGTGAATGGACTTATATTTAACCCAGAAATTGGGTGGGTTAGTAATTCTAATATTTGGATTTACGAACCGACCATTCGGACTCTAATCCAGCCTTGGCTTTAGTTTCGACCACGACCAAAACGTAACATTATAAACCCAACTATTGAATTACAAGCTGAGGCCTAGTAGGGGGGTGGGGGGGTTAAAGGGTGGGTTTTCTACAATATCCTCATGGACAGTTAGTACTTACAGGAAAAGGTCCATGAACCCAATCCCACACCATTAGCCATAGTCGCAACCTTCAGACGAAAACAGTGATCTTTGAGAGAAGGGAAGTTTTGCCTAAGTTCCTCGAGGAGAGGCCGATTAGTATGTTTTTTACAAATATTATCATCATTTCTATCTGATTATAAGTATCATTAAATAAGTGTAGAGCAAAAGAATACATTTTCCGAGTGAATGGTTAATGCTAGCTGCAATAATTGTTTATAAAAGAAGCAAAATTCTTAGTAGAAATATCAGCGGCAAAATTATATTGATTTTCAGCGTTTATGGCTTTAGGCTTGCTTCAAGTACGTAAGCAAGGGATAACGTAATATTTAAATTAGCCGTCTACTTTTATAGCATTATCCCAAAGGTTTTCATAATTTCTTCTGATGAAAAACAATGAAACTAGGTATCTAATTAAATGAAACCTAAAATACAAGTTGGAGTTTAATTAAATAGTTAGGCCTATTTCAATAATCAAGGAAATAAATTTTCTGGATTATTAACTAAGAAATGAAGTTGTTTGAATATCTTCATGGTTGTACCCTAAAAAAAGGGTTTTTCATATTGAGTTTCATTATCATGAGCTTTATATATACGTTTTTGGTTTACCACAATCTATAAACTTGTTTAGTAAAAACATCTTATAGGTTGAATCTTATCCCAGCGTTCCTGTATGTAGGTTACGTAAAGAGATATACATATGATTATCTATTTTATTATATTTTACACACACACACACACACATATATATATATATATATATATATATATATATATATATATATATATATATATATATATATATATATATATATATATATATATATATATATATATATATATATATATATATATATATATTGGCTCACCCTATGTCATCCTGATGGAAGTTCCTACTTAGTAGCTTCCTAGGTTATATTTAACTACAGTGATATATCCCAGAAAATTTTACTAAAGGTATCCAAAATACTAACTCCTGGCGTGAGTCTCCCTTGTATTATCTTATAGGGATATCGCATATGTGGAGAATTTTCTTCACTCTTCTTCTTTCAATTGTATTTTTAGCTCTCTTCTACTAATACTATAGCTACCCCTTAAAGATTCTCTCCTACATCTAGTTTTCTTTAACGAAACATAGGGAGGACTAATCTAAACTTGTTGACAGTGGCTCACGCCATGCTCGTGACGTCACAGCGTAGATACGCACAACAGATGGCCTTAGTTGTAACCCCGGTGTATGTTGGTTCTTTCCTTAAACTACATGGGTCGAGATTAAATTCCGAAACTGCACATTTTATATAAATTCCAATACTGCTGAATTAATGCATCTTATATTTCTCAATACCAATTAAGGTTTGTTAATTTTAAGATGTATGCCCATCACACCAGTCCATTGCTAATTAATCATTTTAAATATTAATTTTTAGCAAGCCAGAATAGGTAGGATTGTTGTATATATAACCTCCCTCAGAGCAGCAAGATTTATCTGAGTATTTAGTACAAAATCCTGCCTCCCCTGCACTCCTTGCAACAAAATATTGCCCTGTCCTGAAGTCCCGATATGGCACCATCAAAGGATTACCGTGCGCATCAAGCTCCTCACCTGTCTGGAAATGTGAAGCCAGGTGATCTCTTCGACCTTAGTGTCGACCCCATTCATCAAGAAGCTGTGGTGACCGACTGACTAGCCCGGTCAGTAGTTAATCCGTGCTCTACTGGCTCACCCCCATCCCATCCCACTCTCCCAAACGTGACTCACCAAGGAGTCCTGTTGCTGCCGGTCGGAGAGATTGAGAAGAAGAGGACCCTGGGATACCATAGTTGTAGCCAACGAGGATTCTTGGGGTAAGCCAGGCAAGAGGGCAACGTGCCAATTAGTGCAACAACCAGGTCAACAGCCATCACGGGCATAGGACTAATTTCAAAGGAGTGCAGGTACTACATCAATGGCCATTTAGTTTTCCCCCTTTTTTATTAGCTTAGACTAATTTTAACTTTATAGGGAACCTGGCTAATTACACTATTCGGACTGTGTGCGGTGGGATTGTGTGTAAATATTTTTCCATTATTATTTCTTGCTTGGAGACTAGCATAGTCTCTGGGTCACGTGGGCCACGTGCCAGACCCCATTTTGATTATTGCAGACCATGTGTCTAAACCATCATCTTTATAATTTTGAATTGCTTTCAATTTGCATTTCTTTTATGATATTTTTGTGTTGTTAAGATGTCCGTTTTGTTTTTATGTAAATTTGTGAAATAAATCAATATTAGGTTAATTAAACCTCCTTAGTATTTTTGCTCCCTCATTTATTTTAATGTGTGAAATGAATAGTTGATCACGGGACAAAATACCCAATATTTAAAGAGTAAGTCTATAGGTGGTAACAGCGAGAAACTTTGCATTAATATATTTGCTTCGAAGGTAAAGATCCTTATCTTTAAACTTTTAAACTACTTTACATCACTGCTCCCATTTTGGATTTTGTCTTAATTACTTTAACGTAAAATAACTGTCCAGCATTTCATTGGGGTAGCTGGGACGGAGCCGGAACAGAGCCTGAGAATGAGATGACTATAGACCTGACAAAGCTAGAGTAGGCCATAAATTATTGTTAATCCTACGTGTGGAGTGCTTCGGCCTCTGGACAGTAAAATTTCCCCCTTTTGTATTTAAAGAGTGTGGTTAGTGAATTGTGACAGTAAAGTATTAGCAGGGTGTTTGTGCCCCGAGAGTAAGTGCTCCTATCCTCCCCTGTTGAACTTTATGTAACTGTTATAAGGAGACTTTCCCGGACTAAGTTCCCACTCAGAACACAACCATTAAAAAATTCTCCACAGCATAAGATCAGAGACATATTCTTGACACGCCACAGAGCTATCTACACCCCTAATAGTGTTTACGCTTCTAGAGGGGAAAGTGGCAGGAATTGTAGGAGAGCCATTATTAAGGCAACACTTCTACTCATACCGTGATTGAGTGCCAGCACGCTGCCGTGTGGCGCCATCTAGTCATTCTTTCTCGTGTAGCATTCCTTATCGGTGTTTATCCCGTGTACCTCTTGCTATTTTGGATTGTTTTTGAGCAATGATGTCTTCACCAGCCTCATCTGCCTCGGGAGAGTTAAGTAGTATTTTTGATTTGTATGAATATAATCTCTTGCCAGTTTTTTCCTCAAAATATGTTCGTAATTAACGTAACAAGAGCTGTTGCCCAGTCGGATGGTGTCTTGGACACGGTCGTTCTTTGCATGCACATTTAGTTAGCTGGAACGACATTCCCAGCATATTACGCTTTAATACCTTCAGGTATTTATTATGTTGCTACGAATTCTTATATCATGACCTTGTTTTCGTGGATTTGACAATTTTATTACTGAGCGCCACGACTGCTAAGCTTCCTAGCCTAGGTACCCATACACTCCATGCATGATATAACCTTCATGGTAAAGTTTTATTGAAGCTCAGGCCATATTTTATACAATTAAGATATTACTTTGTAAGATTTTCCCCTTCCAAGATGTATACGAGAGAGTTCCGGTGACCGATTCTCACTGCGCCTAGGCTAACTAGCCTAGGGGCTTCAGTATACTTTCATACATGCCCCAATTGCCCTTGTATCATCTTTTAGGTGGAGACTGACACCTCCTATACCTTTTATGTCGATACCAATCTCCTTGGGAGATTTAAGAGCAATTCCTTTTCCCTCTGACTAGCCTAAGCTAACTGTAGTCGACTTTGGCGTGAATTTTGTTCAGGCAAATTTGGACTGGGGTGTTTCCATTCACTTCTCTCAACCTCTGAGTCGGTTTGTAGTTTAGGACGGAAAATCTGAGTATTTGTCTGTGATCGGTGGCCACCTGGCTTGGCGAATTGACTTCCTAAGTCAGGTTAGGCTACCGATGCAGGAGGCAAGACCTCTCTAGTCCATCTCCTCGAAGCATTATATAATAATGCCTTCTCCACGAGGCCTAGCAGACAGTCCTGTGCCGACAGATCCTAAGCTGTAAAATTGAATTCTTCCTTTGCTTAGGGTCTCCAACACTAGATTCTGTTCCCCCATTGATATAAGCGGCCTGGGTTCCACCTTCTCACCTTATCAGACTAACCTAATCTACGGAATTGAATTGACTGGCCCCAAGGTTGTCTTTGCTCTGGATGAGAATCTTTTAGGTTAGGTAGGACCTACCAAGTACTACCTCACCTACAGGACCTGCTGTCCATTAGTGTTGGCCTAGCCTTCACACCTCCTGTCCATCATTCTACAATCGACCCTAAGGGTAGATTGTGGGATTGGCTTGGGCTCTCTGTCGGCCGTTGACTGAGTTGACTGCCGGCAGGGATACCCCTATCTTTAGAGTGTTTTTCAGGCCTCCCTTGGACTCCCTTCCATGGCCCCACTATTGATAGAGGGGCTTTGGTTTGATTGAAGCCCGAATATAATTCCCTCTTCCATATGAACCCTCATTCCGGATGGAAGTATGCAAGGCTGAGCCTTTGCTTCACCTTCCATCCATGCTTTCTCTCTGTCTTACCATCCACCTTGGGCCAGCCGCCGGGACCTAGAGCGCCGGCGGCCTCTCGGACGACGGTCCGCCGTCAGGTTGTTCTGTCGCCGATTAACATGGATTGCCGGTATATGGCAACGATCACCAAAGACCTCTATAACTTCATCAAAGCCAGACGGACTTGCAGGGAGTTCATGTTCGCCTCGGCTGCGGTGAGACACGAACTGAGGAAGCTGATAGCCTCCAACATCAGGGGAAAAGATCTCTTCCCGAGTGAAGTGGTCAAAGAGGTCGTAGATCAAGCCGCAACAAAAAATAGGAATCTCCTCCATAAATGGGGTTTGTCCTCAAAGAGAAAGTCTTCCGCTGAAAACCATACGACTCAGAGTACCCTCTCGCCCTCCACGACAACAACAGCTTCCTGTGGCCACAGTGCCCCAGATGGTGGTAAAACCACCTACCACTTTCCGTCTGTCTGGTAACACAATAGGTGGCGACTTAGTCGCCTGTCTTCACCCCAGCCTTTGAAAGGCAATCGACAACCTTTCGGCCGAAGTCTCAAGGTTCCTTTCGAGGTTCCTCTAGATGCTCCTCCAGAGGTAGGGGCAACAATGGTGGATGTGGCCAAGGAGGTAAGTCCTCCAACCAGCACTCCAAGTGAGATGCTACCAGTAGGAGGGAGACTTCTCATCCGGGATTGCTGGACCTTTGATCCATGGGCCCACAGCCTAATCAAGAACGGACTGGGGTGGAGTGTGAATGCAGCTCCACCGATCTTCCCTCAGATATTCCAACACTCAAACCCCATATTGGAAGATTCAGGAACTCCTAGACAAGAGAGTTGTAAGAAGGGCAAATTCCATCAAATTCCAAGGAAGGCTGTTCTGTGTTCTGAAAAAAAGACTCGGAAAAGGCCAGAGTCATTCTGTACTTATCACCACTCAACAAGTTCATAGTGAACAACAAGTTCAGAATGCTGACTCTTCAACATATAAGAACCCTACTGCCCAAACGGGCATACATAGTCTCCATAGACATGGTGGACGCATACTGGCATGTTCCGATCAATTGCCAAGTTTCCCCCTACCTAGGATTCAAACTGCAAAGAAGGCAGTATGTCTTCAGAGCCATGCCCTTCGGGCTAAACATAGCTCCAAGGGTATTCACAAAGCTTGCGAATGCAGTCATTCATCAACTACGCCTAAAGCGAGTTCAGGCGATTGCCTACCTCGACGACTGGCTGGTATGGGCAGCATCCAAAGAAGAATGCACGCAAGCCTCCAAGGAAGGGATCCAGCTCCTGGAACACCTAGGATTCAAGATCACCTTAGAAAAGTCTCGACTATCTCCAGCTCAGAAGTTCAAAGGGCTGGGAGTCCACTGAAACTTACAGTCACATTGCCTCTCCATTCCATCAAAGAAGAGGAGAGATGTAGCGGGATCTGTCAAGAGACTTCTTCAATCCGACAGTATATCAAGAGGGCAACAGGAGAGAGTGTTGGGGTCCCTCCAGTTCGCCTCAGTGACAGACCCAATATTGAGAGCTCAATTAAAAGATCTATCATGAGTTTGGAGAAAATACGCATCAAACGCTCTAAGAGATCTGAAAAGACCAATACCAACTCGTCTGCGATTCCTCCTCAAGCCATGGTCGGAGGCAGAGTACCTGAAAAAGAAGGTACCCTTACAACCGCCTGCACCTTCAGTCACCGTTCACACGGATGCCTCAAAGGAAGGGTGGGGAGGCCACTCTCAATATCGGAAAGTCCAAGGAACCTGGTCCTCCGTCTTCAAGACCTTCCAGATCATCATTCTAGAAGCCATGGCAGTTTTTCTTTCACTGAAAAAACTGAAACTTCGCTGCTCAGTCCATATCAGACTGGTACTAGACAGCGAGGTTGTAATGAGATGCGTGAATTGACAGGGCTCGAGATCACCTCAAATCAACTAAGTGATATTGGCCATCCTCAGCCTGACTGAGAAGAAGAGATGGCACTTATCAGGAGTCCACCTTCAAGGGTTCTGCAATGTGACGGCGGATGCTCTATCCAGGTTCAACCCAAAAGAGTCCGAATAGTCCTTAGATGCAAAATGATTTTCCTTCATCTTATGCAAAGTCCCAGGACTGCAGATAGACCTCTTTGCAATGAGCGACAACAAGAAGCTACCCTGGTATGTAGCCCCATACGAGGATCCTCAAGCGGAAGCAACGGATGCGATGTCCCTAGACTGAAACAGAAGGTCCAAGATCTACATGTTCCCTCCAACCAACCTTCTGCTGAAAGTCCTCAACAAACTGAGATCCCTCCAAGGAAAAGCAGCAATAGTGGCTCACAAGTCGCCCAAAGTGTCTGGTTCCCCTTGATAACGAAACTACGACTGAAACTGATTCTGTTGCCGGATCCAGTTTCATCTCATCAATTTCTCTCCTTAGCAGTTAAGAAAAGGTTTGGGATTTCAAGAGACAGTATCAACTTTTTAGAATACAAGTCAAAATCAACGAGAAGGCAATACGAGTCTTCTTGGAAGAAATAGGTTGCTTTTGTCAAGGCAAAGAAACCAAAGGAGATTTCAACGGAATTCTGTTTGTCATTCCTCATCCATCTCCATGAACAATGCTTAGCAGCCAACACAATTGCTACGTGTAAGTCTGCCCTGACCAGACCCTTGCTCTAGGTCTTCCAGTTGTACTTCTCTAATGATATCTTCAACAAGATTCCGAAAGCATGCAATAGACTTCGGCCCGCAGCTCGTCCGAGGCCTATTTCCTGGTCCTTGGATAAGGTCCTTCACTTAGCATCAACCTTGAACCACGAAGATTTATCTCTGAAAGACTTGACTCAAAAGGTGATATTCTTATTTGCACTAGCCTCAGGACCCAGAGTTAGCAAAATACTGGCCCTTTCGAGGGATGATGGCCACATTCAATTCACAGACTGCGGAGAACTGAACCTTTTTCTGGACCCAGCATTTATCGCTGAGAACTAGCTGCCCACTAAAAGGTTGGGTCCCTGAAGAATTTGCCCTCTGAAGGAAAAAGCATCTCTTTGTCCAGTAGAATGCCTAAAGGTCTAGCTTCATAGAACTTCAGACTTTAAGGGAGGTCAGCTTTTTAGGAGAGAATCACCAGGTTCAACGTTGACCTTGAAACAATAAGGGCGAAGATCACCTATTTTATTCGCAGAGCGGATCCCGACAGTACACCCACACCACAGGTCACGATCCGAGAAAGGTTGCTTCATCTCTGAACTTCTTTCATAACATGTGTTTTGGGAGTCTTCGCACCTACACTGGATGGAAGTCATGAAGGGTCTCCTTTAAACATTACGCGAAACAAGTGCAAGAGATAGAACATTATGAGGGGGCAGCAGGTAATGTTCTAAAACCTGCCGCTTTATTTTTGCAAAGAACAGTGCACTAATTAGGACTTTTAGTGAAGGGTGTGCATGATGAACTTCTACGGTGCATCATGTTTATTGATGTTTCCATTACGTGACACTATAGACTGTTCAAAATACACAGGAGACTAAAGCAAAAAAGACTGACACATGTGTCATGCATATTCATATGGAATTGTTCCTTTTGTAACAACAGAGACAATAGTGAAATATTACTATATTTCCCATAGAGTGGCTTGTGTTTTCTTTTCAAATGAAACTTTTAAAATTATTTCTGTTATTACCAATTATTACACTTTAACACAATATTTTCAAAGAAAATTCTTATTTGGTTGTATATGTTACAACCCATATTTTCTATATACTGTCTGTTAATAAACACAGTTAGAAAATTTTGCGTCTCATTTCGCCCTCAAATTTCTAAATGAAAATAAAGGGTGTAAGAGCTACTTTTTATCCTTCGATTTTTGGAAAATATTCAGAATAATTCTCTTTATAAGCAAACAATAATAAAATTTATATGTTATATATTCAAATTCAGTCCTTGGTAATGACTGACCTTACCATCCTGTTTACATTACTGACTTTAATTTTCCTACCTAAGTGTTAATCTGTCTAACTTGTCTACAATGAAAAAGCAGATTGAGGGAGGCATCAGTAACTTATATGAATTTGTTTTTTTCAGAATAAAGACTATGTTTTACGTATATGATGACACTGATATACAACTTGTTTACAAGATTGTTCCTTAAACTCAAAATCCTAGGGTTTTTTTTCCTAAAGTCTTCCATTACTCATCCCTGTTGGGGGCAGGAAGCACTGACATAGTCCATGATCAGTTGAAGGGTGTATGACAGTAACACAAAGTGTCTCTAGGTCTAGATGACCAAAGAAAATTTTATATTGAGGTGAATGGCACTATTGAAAATCCACAGATACATTAATGCTCTGGTAAACTTCCATAAGGACTATGTGGCCTGAACCAAAAAAACGTATTTTGAGCGAAGTGAAAAATATATTTTTGGGTGAAGTAGCAATGTCATCCTGATTGACCCACTCTCCTTTGACAAAGGATAAATGAATCCCTCACTAATGTACTGTATCTGTAGAAACAAATTAACACTCCAAAAAATGACTAGATGGCACCACACGGAGGCGTGCTGGCACTCAATCACACTACGAGTACGAGTGTTGCCTTAATAACGGCTTTCTTACCATTCTTGCCCCCCTCCCTTCTCGAAGCAAAAACGCTATTAGGGGCGTAAATAGCTATGTGGCAAGTCAAGAATACATCCTATGATCTTATGCGATATCCCTATAAGATAATAACAGGGGTACCCGCGCCAGGAGATAGAATTCTGGATATCTTTACTAAAATTCTATGGGATATATCTTTGTAGTTAAATATAACCTAGGAAGCTACTAAGAAGGAACCTCCATCAAGAAGTTCTTCTACATATAATTATGCCGTTTCTTTGTGTTTTTACGCACACAATACACACTTATACACATACACACACAGACATATATATATATATATATATATATGTAAAACTCTCTGGTAAGAGACTGATGTCTCGCCAGGTAAATCCTCAGACAGCTAGATTAGTGTCAGGTTCGGATTTCCTTTTATGGCCTCTCGTGGCATGGTTGGTTTCGACCTGGCCTTTCGTTAGAAGGGGCTAGCATTCGATCCCAAGTATGAGGTAGAAATTTATTTCTATTTGAACACGATGTTGTGTTGATATATATCCATATTGACTCATTAGGGGTAATTTGAATGAATTACTACCAATTGTGTCACGTGGTGGGCCGGGGAAATCGGGTAAAACTCGCTGGTAAGAGACTGATGTCTCGCCAGGTAAATCCTCGGACAGCTAGAATAGTGTCAGGTTCGGATTTCCTTTTATGGCCTCTCGTGGCATGGTTGGTTTCGACCTGGCCTTTCATTAGAAGGGGCTAGCGTTCGATCCCAAGTATGAGGTAGAAATTTATTTCTATTTGAACACGATGTTGTGTTGATATATATCCATATTGACTCATTAGGGGTAATTTGAATGAATTACTACCAATTGTGTCACGTGGTGGGCCGGGGAAATCGGGTAAAACTCGCTGGTAAGAGACTGATGTCTCGCCAGGTAAATCTTCGGACAGTTAGATTAGTGTCAGGTTTGGATTTCCTTTTATGGCCTCTCGTGGCATGGTTGGTTTCGACCTGGCCTTTCATTAGAAGGGGCTAGCGTTCGATCCCAAGTATGAGGTAGAAATTTATTTCTATTTGAACACGATGTTGTGTTGATATATATCCTTATTGACTCATTAGGGGTAATTTGAATGAATTACTACCAATTGTGTCACGTGGTGGGCCGGGGAAATTGGGTAAAACTTGCTGGTAAGAGACTGATATCTCGCCAGGTAAATCCTCGGACAGCTAGATTAGTGTCAGGTTCGGATTTCCTTTTATGGCCTCTCGTGGCATGGTTGGTTTCGACCTGGCCTTTCATTAGAAGGGGCTAGCGTTCGATCCCAAGTATGAGGTAGAAATTTATTTCTATTTGAACACGATGTTGTGTTGATATATATCCATATATATATATATATATATATACATATACACTTATATGTATATATACATATATATGCATGTATACATACACACACATTTATATATATATATATATATATATGTATGTATATATATATATATATATATAGATATATATATATATATATATATCTATATATATATATATATATATACATATATATATATATATATATATACATATGTGTATATATATATATATATATATGTAGATATATATATATATATATATACATATATACTTACTTATATATATATATATATCTATATATACATATATATATACATATATATATATATATATATATAGAAATATGTATATATATATATATATATATATACATATATATATATATATATATACATAAATATACATAAATATACATATATATATATATATATATATCACTGATACTTATTATTAGATAAAGACGATGACAATAATTTGGGAAAATATTTGAACCGACATCCTATACTTCAGTTTCTAACAGACTATATGCGATGGATTTTGCAATTGGTTGCAAGTGTATTGACAATGACTGTAATTAAGATTATTGAAGTGATATATGTGTATTATAAATCGATGATGTCAAGGTCGTCACATTTGACATGGGTGGCAAAATAGATTAGTAATGAAGGCGTGATACAAACGGCCATTTAGACAGCTACTGAAGATTAATGATTTTATAAATATCCCTATTGAAGTAAGTATAGTGTACCAAAAAATATGAATTCTAATCCTAATGGAGCATTGGTTATGTGCATATAACAAAGTACCATGCAACATTAAAGTATTTCCCATGAATGTTTAGTCCCAAAATCTCAACTACCCTATTTACGTGGTTTTTCATAATGAAGAATCTTTTTATTTATTTTTTTATTTTTTTCTAATTTATGGTTGAAGTAAATTTTTGCAGCATAAATTTCTATACGAATTTAACCTTTCCCTCTGTTAAAATTATCAAAATAGGTAAAAATCATAAAAAAGAGGAAATAAAAAAAATGAGTCTCAATTCGATAAGATGATCAGATTTTGTTTCGATTTAATGTTTTTTTTTTTTCTTTTCTTTTTAATAATGGAGGTTGATATGCCAGGCTATCTTTTCATTTACAAATTATATTGCATTATGGTCAAAAGAGTCTATTTTTTCTAATATCCTTCTAGTATGTTTATAAGAAATCCTTAAAATACGATCGGCATTCCAATAATTCTTTATTTATAAGAAGATGATTTGAATATCTAATATATCTGATTTCAGTTGCTTTACTGCGATGCACAAAGTTTCTGATTTCAGTCGTCTGTATTATATAAATCATAAGAGAAAATGTTCATATATATATATATATATATATATGTATATATATATATATATATATGTCTGTATGTATATATATATATATATATATGTCTGTATGTATATATATATATATATATACATGTATATATATATATACATATATATATATATATATGTATATATAAATATATATATATATATATATATAATCACACACACACACAAATATATATATATATATACACACACACACACACATATATATATATATATATAGATATATATATATATATATATAGATATATATATCTATATATATATATATATATATGTATATATATATATATATATATATTTATATACATATATATATATATATATATAAATATATATATACATATGTATATATATATATATATATAAATATGTATATATATATATATATATATATTTATATATATATATATATACATATATATATATATATATGTATGTATATATATATATATATATATATGTATATTTATATATATATATATATATATGTATATTTATATATATATATATATATATATGTATATGTATATTCAATGAATATATATATATATATATATATATTCAATGAATATATATATATATATATATATGTATATATATATGTATATTCAATGAATATATATTTATATATATATATATATATATGTGTGTGTTTGTGTGTGTGTGTATAAATACATGTAGATTTGTGTATGTATACAGAGGACCTAGGATAGCTACCGTACCCCGATAAGCATGAAATAAGTAACAGTCCAGATCAAAAAATTAATTCCTACAAAGTATTTCTTCTTTCTGGCATCATCAGTCTCTAATGAATTCATCTCATAAAGATGTAAACTTTATAAATTTTCATTTTTGAATAAATAAATCACAAACTTTAAACTAGTATTTAGTATGTTCGACTAAATTAAGTTTGGATAGATGTAGTAAACATGAAGCAATTTAGAACAATAAAAAAGAAAATCTATGAAACTATAGTTAATCATAGACATTTTTGATATATGAATTGCATATATAATTAATATTTATCTAGACGTTGATACTAATATCATTAACCATAGTGGTCTTTGGGTTAAGCACTAGTTTAATCCATCTATTTCAGTCTCACATCCTCCTCTTATTGATTCATCCTTATCACTAACAAGCTAGTGAAAGGATTATTTTTAACCAGCGAGTAATTGAAATATTCTGTCCATTGACTGTAGAGTTTTCCAGTTTTTTTGCGATTTCGAAAAATTGAATTTGCTTAACACCTCATTTTTCTTGTGTTATTGAGACAAACATCTGAAACCTAGCACGTATAGACAGCTGAAGGCCACCATTGTGTGTGTGTGATGGTAGCCAGGGGTTCTTCCCCCATCCCTATCTCCTCCCCTCGAACTAGAGTGGAGAAGGGACGGATAAAAAAGCCTAGGGGTTTCACTTTAAGGAGCCACAAGAAACTCCCTAAGACACCTGTTACCGAACCAGAACCTGTTTCAGGGACTTCTAGAGACCTCCAACTAGATACCTTGGAACGCCCAGCAACCCCAGATAAGTAGAAGACGACAAAGAAGACAACCAAGACACTGAGGACAACCCCACCCAACAGTCACCTGCACTCCAACCCTAGGACACCACCTCTAATCTTGCTAAGTTTAGACTGACTCCAGGACCTAATACGACCTCCTATGCTGCTGTTGCTCTCATGGAGGCCAGCAACCCGCACCTCAATATGATCATACGTCCTAATCGCAGGGGACAGCTGGTCATCTCTGCACAGGATCTTCCAACCAAGCCGTTCCTGGAGCAGCAGGAGAACGTGCGCAAGCTCGTCTACACTGACAGGCCAACCACTGTCATCATTGTCTATGATCTTGACCTCCCACTCGAACCAATGCTCCAACACCCCTTCATTCTTACTGCTAAGAGATGTGAGGGAAAGTCCGGAAGGAGATCTCACAAGCTGGAGGCAGTCTTCAAGGGACCTCACCCCTGTCATCTCTCTTCCGGCCTCTGGGGCACGTTCTGCACCGAGGAGTGTTTTAAGGAACCTCTTAGATGCTTTTGCTGCCAGAAGTTTCGCCACCACAAGGTCCGCTGCACTGGACCAGAGATCTGTGGAGTGTGTAGCAGCTGGCAGCACCCTACTGCTTATTGCATTGCCAGGCACAAGGCTGGATACCACATCACCACCTATTGCCCAAATTGCAGAGGATCTAATCATGCATGGCATGACAGATGTCCCTTTCGGCTTCAGCGGATTGCAAACCGTCATGGAGCAGATCGTCACTACAATCTTCATCCACATCAGAAACGTCAAACACAGCAACCTCCAATCAACCACACCCCTCCACCAATCAACCGCACCTCCCAACTAAATCCTAACCCCTCCAGACATGCCATTCCTGAACTTCCTTCTCCTCCAAGCCTTCCACCAGCACCTAAACCTCAACGTCCTCCCAAACCTCCTCCAAAGTCAAGAAGATCCCCATCCCGCACTCCTTCCACTCCATCACCTCTAAGAGTCACCTCTACTTCCAATGTCCCACAGCCCAAAAAAACCTTCCTCGTCCATATAAGCTCCTGCAACCCACACACCCAATTCCTCTCATGCCTTAAGAGAATTCCGAAGTCTACCTAGTCTTACTATTAGAAGCCAACCAAGCACCTCACGTCCCCCCCACCCTAAATGTTGACAATAATATATACAACCTTTCTGCTTGCCCCATGGATGCTATTCTAGCAGCCATTAGTAATATACTTTGCAGTTTTCTGCAATCCCGTAAAGTAAAGTTCACTCAGAAGTCTATTGACGACTTCGTTTTTGAAAATGCTGCCCCTGAACTCAATGTCCAGTTCCCTTCTAAGACCCTCCCACAAAAAATCCCAATACAACCACTCACAACAACCAAAACACCCACCAAAACACCCAGGTGAAAGTGCTCCAATGGAACGTGTGCGGCCTATGAAACAAGTTTGTATTCCTGCAATCCCAAACTTCAGTGCAAAACCATGACATAATTGTACTGAAAGAAACACTGCTCAATGAGAACATACCATTTGCGTTTTCAGGATACAAAGTATACTCTACTTATCTTTCACCCACAACAAGAGGACTAACAACTCTTGTTAAAAGCAGCAATCCCTCCAAAATAGCACCGAACATTAACTGTGGGACAGAGACAGAGACCATTCAGATATCCCTGCTTGCTACAACTCTCACAGTACATAACAGCTACAAATCCCCAGCAAAAAGCATCAATGCTGAGGCACTTTTTGCCGCCGCCTCCGAGGATGATACAATAATTGCAGGTGATTTTAACGTCCATCACTCGTTCCTGAACTCAGTATCTGCAGCAAATCAAACAGGCAAACACTTCCATGCCTTACTGCAAGAATATCCGGATGTAACACTCCTCAATCATGTTACAGAAGCCACCCATCTAAAAGGAGGACGCCTAGACCTCACCTACCTCTCTAGAGCCATACAAAGAGGTGCTACATGGCAGCTGCATCCTGTATTAACGAGCGATCACATTGCCATAGAAATCAAACTCGGAATGGAGCGATACCCCACTCTCCTCCACCCCCCAAAAGTTGAAACCCTGACTTTGCCAACTGGGAAAAATTCGAGGCAACTATGACAGAATGGGCTCTGGAATACATAAAAAACCCTCACAATGATATCTCCACCCTATCACTCGATATCAACAAACAACTAGATGCAGCTGTAAGTGTATGCATGCCTCAGAAAAAAACACTCTGACAGGAAACACGCCGATGCCTGATACTATAACAGCCGCATCAAAAAAATGAATGCCAGATTAAATATAACAAGAAATCTTCTCAGATGACAAAGAACTGAGGAGCTCCATGGCTTACTTGTGGAGATCATCAAACACTCTGTGCAAGTATCACTGGAAGTTTAAACGGATAAATGGTACTCGTGGTGCCATGAAGTCAACTTCAGCGCATCCCTAGACAAAATATGGGGCTGGTTCAACAAAGCCACTGGGAAGTATAATACACACAGAGTCACACACCTAGACCCATTAGCTGAAGCAAACAAAATTGCCAACAACTTTACTAACAGATCTAGAAGCACCAACCTACCTCTACAGACAATAAACAGGTAGAGAACACTGCTCCCAATCATGAATAATATCATTGAAGCCGCCTGCAACATGGTAGATGATACAGACAGCCCCTACACCATGGAGGAACTAAACACAGCCCTTGCAAGGGGCAGAAAAGACACTGCCCCTGGACCTGACCCCATCACATATAGTATGCTGAGGAATATGGGAAGCCACGCGAGGTTTATGTACTTGCACTTGATTAATAGAACACACAGATAGACTAAGCCTAATTACATGGAACCAACAGGACACCAAACCCATCACAAAACCCAAGAAACCAGACACCTACCGACCCATAACTTTGATTAGCTGCACCGAGAAAGTAGCTGAGAGAATGGTTTTCAACAGACTGCAGTGGAAAATAGGCCAATTACAACACCGCCTATAAGCCTACAGGAGTGGCATAGGCACTCAAGAATGTATCACAGATGTCCTTGCAACTATTAATGACAAAAAAGCCTTTTTCATATTCCTTGACCTAGAGAATGCCTTTGAGCTAACCAGCTCACCTGCCATTCTCTTTACACTTGTAAAAAAAAAAAAAAGAGTAAAAGGACATTTACTGGCCTGGACTCGAAAGTACACATCAAATCTAGAAGCCAGAGTCTCCTTCCAAGGAAAAACAACCGATTTCATCCCCCTGGAAAATGGAACACCACAAGCAGGCATTCTAAGCCCCTACCTCTTCAATCTACTAATCTAGAACCTAGCCACTCTAACTCTCCCAAACGGAGTGGAAATTTTCATATATGCAGACGACATATGTATCATATGCCCAAACAAAGCACATGTAAGTAATGCCACCCAAAAGGAATTGGACATAATCCAGACCAAATGCAATGATCTTGGCGTAAAGATCAACACCAACAAAACAAAAGCCATGGCTATAAAACATATGAAAACCCTCAGAACTTTTCTCTGAGTGGTAAAGCCATTGAATGGGTAAATCAATTTATGTACCTTGGAGTAATCATTAGTAAAATCCTATCACCTGCTAATGAAATAACATACCCCAGAGAGAAGACAAAGATTCGCCTATCAGCCATGAGACGAATGACCTCCTTCAAACAAGGAGTATCAAACAACCTCCTTAGACTGTTTTATCTACAAGCAATTCGATCCCACATCGATTATGCGGCACCTACTCTCACCATAATGACCGACACCCAAAAAGAATCATTAGAAGTAGTGCAAAATAACGCAATGAGACTCATCTGTGGCGATCCAATGTGGACAAGACTCTGCTTACTTAGAGAAGAAACCAACCTAATTTCCCTGTCAGCCAGAATTGACATTAGGAATAGCAGTATTATATTCAAGTCAATCATTGCAGACAGGACAGGCCCACTCAACAACAAACTGAAAAGACTTCTACCTCTATCAGAAGAGGTAGACCCACCCAATTCTCATGCAAAGAAACTACTAGACACACTCAGAAGGATGCAAATGCAAAATGAGGCCCACAAAACCAAGGGACAACAAAAGCATGAAGGCTACAGCACTCCTCCCCCTTGGGCTCAGGACCCCATCAAATACAACTTTACCATCCTACCAGCAGCTAGCAAAGCCCTCTGCACACCAGTGGAACTCACTAAAGCTGCAAAGAATGCATTCAGCAACACACCTGCACCCAACATCTACTATACTGATGGATCAGTGGACCGCACAGTCCCTGCAGATGCTGCTGCAGTTGTCTCCCCATCAGGATATAAAGAAAATTGGAGGCTTTCTAACCATGCCTCCACACTACAAACTGAGGTAGTAGCTATTGCAAAAGCCCTAAAACACTCAACTAACCTACAGTATGGAAAGACAACAATCCATACAGATTCCAGAGGAGCCATCCTGGCCCTCAGCAACAAGGAACCGACAGAGAATGTTTATCTCATAACAGCAATCCAATTCGTAGCCTTAGATCACCAAAGCAACAACAGGCAAGTGACTTTGAATTGGATTCCAAGTCACACTGGCGTTGCTGGCAATAACGAGGCCGATCACTTAGCTAAATCAGCCTTAATGCACCAGACCATGAGCATCACAGTGCAACCCTCACTTGAAACCATCAAGAATCAAATGGCAGCCTACTGCAACATTCAAAAGACTAGAGAATGTTTATCAAGATCTACAAAGTGGTATATTAAAGCTACAAATATACTACCACACTCAATTGCAAGGAAAAAACCACGCCAGGACGCTGGCATCATCTTTTGACTGCGACTGGGATATCTATGCAGCTGGCAAATCATCCTAGACCACAATGAAGACCCAGCAACACAGCACAGACCGATAAGACCGTGAAATTACTGTAATCAAAACACAAAAGAACCGCTACAGCACTACCTACAGCACTGTCAAAATACTACCCTACTTTGACAGGTATCAACCCCAATAATCTTCCAACTGCAACAGCAATTGTCAAACATATAATTGCAATGTTGGTGCCCTCTCAGCCTTTCGCCGCAGCTATCCCCCACCAAGATAACGTAACAACAGCACCAGTTTGCCATCTAAATAACCCTTTCAACTTCTTTGTTGAGATCAGAACGACAATTGGCGGCTGAGGGCAATAACTTGCACTCCTTATAAGGAGACAGTATTGCACTCCTGTCCTTCCTCTCAACGAGGGGGGGGGGGAGGGAAACAGAGCTGTTGGTGGTTTTTCTGGTTTTTAACACCTCTTCCACTTGCAAACTCTCTTTTCAGTTCAGGTATCCCCTCCAACCAATAATACCCATATTGTCTTAGTAGTTACAATTAAAAGTAAATCTTTATTTTCTTTTTTGTTCTAGTTTTACAGGTACAGTAATGTTTTATTCCACCCTTTTCCTACCACTCAAGCAGCTACTATTCTCTTCTTTTCAGCTTCCTCTTGCATAGCTGAAATCTCACACTATACCTCTGCCTAATAAATTAAGCTTAAACCACCATGAATTTTTTTTACTTCACCTATACCAATATCTTCAACTAAAACTCCTCAACTCTTTCCCGAGCGGTCCTACTTATCGGGACTTATTACTATAACACTTTTTCTCTAACTAAAGACTGGAGCCAATGGGCTCTTGGGAAGGATATCCCCTTCCCACTGTCACCTTTTTCACTCTCTAAACAGGCTTTAACATTGCCTGTTACCATCCTCAACACAAAACTTAACCCAATATCCTAAAATAAAAATTACTGAATTACCTATCCCAAAAAATCCTACCAAAACACCTACGGGCTGCCAGATTGTAAGAGCCCGTGTCTGGCCAAAAGGGCCAGGCAATCTTCAACAACAACAACTCTTTTTGTTCTAGTCTCTCTGGATGGAAAGTAGCCAATAACAAAACCTATGAATAATGTATTAAGGGAACGCACGTTAAAAAAAAAAAAAAAAAAAAAAAAAAAAAAAAAAAAAAAAAAAAAAAGTAAAAAGAAAGAGACAAAAGTTAGTAAAGAGAATTCCACAAGGAAGACAATGCCTAGACCAAGCTTTCAAGCACGAAAAAGTGCAAGACGATACAAGGATACATTTTTCCAAAGCTTGAAGAAAGGCGGCTTCTGTAATTGAATATGAAACGTGTTTACCCATCGAAACAGATGAAATAATATTGTTTTATTTCACTTAAGCCATCTCACAGCTTATGCAATTTCTTAGAGGATTTTCAGAACGTGAGAGAGATAGACTTATCCTCTCTGATGTGCTCGAATGAGATTGCTGCAGCTCTTGTTAAATATTCTATCTATATATCAATAATTCCCTGAGAGTATTACGATTTTCAGAGTGATAAAAAGGCGATGGCCAAAAAAGTATATACGAGGTCAGTTGCATTTTTAGATATAAAAAAGTATATTAACATCCTAATTACATCGTGCTTGGATAATAATCGCATTAGAGTATTTATGCTAATGCCTCCATTAGGAGAGTGGAAGGGTTCACTAGATTTGGATGATAAAATGATGGAATTGTTGATGAGTGTCTTTATTTATTGAATAATAATAATAATAATAATAATAATAATAATAATAATAATAATAATAATAATAATAATAATAATAGTAATAATAATAATAATAATAATAATAATAATAATAATATATTTTAGATATCATTGTATTATATGTCCTAGTTTTTCTCTCTCTCCTTTTTTTTTTTTAACGTTTTCCAAGCTTCCAAATTATTATGTTCTGTTAGTAGTGAGGTATATGGCAGGCTTTGCTAATATAACTAATTTAGTTACGTTGAGTCTTATATCTCTTTGATGACTCACCAAAAATAATATACTTAGGAAAAAATATAAAAAGCAGAAGAAACCTTGACAATACTTTGCAAATCAATACCCGTACAAATTGCTGACAAATTATTCATATCATAAATGCCAGGATCAAAATACACATATACAAAATGTTTCTTAATTTCAAGGAATAATTTATGCATATTTTTTATCCTTTTTTTTTCTTTTTTGAAATCTAGGAATATAAGAGAAACTATAAATTTTTTAGCCCATAGAAAAATTTTCCCTACTTATATTGGATATTTTTATGGTTGTCAGAATTATATATAAATTTTTTCCTCCTCTGATAATCTGTTTCTCAAATTGTTTTAAAGGAAATAAACATTTTATTCTTTCTTAATCAGACTTTTCCAAAAAGACAGATTACTAGTAATCTATATGTTGGGGAAAGGTAAGCTATATAGAATCCAGGCCAATAATGGATCTGCTACTGTTCGTAAAGGTTGTTAATAATTTAAAGAACACATAAGGGAATGAGAT
The DNA here is from genome assembly GCF_036898095.1 of Palaemon carinicauda. Taxonomy (NCBI): domain Eukaryota; kingdom Metazoa; phylum Arthropoda; class Malacostraca; order Decapoda; family Palaemonidae; genus Palaemon; species Palaemon carinicauda. The sequence goes on along the minus strand of NC_090740.1, from coordinate 103,970,783 downwards.
CAAAATATTCCCATAAACAACATATTAAATAACTAAATCTACTACTACTACTACTACTACTACTACTACTACTACTACTACTACTACTACTGGTATTAACACTACAAACTTGACTGTTCACTATATGATATGTGTTGAGCATTATTAATTGGAAATATATTAGATTTTAACAGTCCTGTTCTAAGCCAATGAAAATTAATAAAGCTATAGATTTAGATAAAAAATATAAAAAAAAAATATGCCATAACATCAGAAAAACAATTAGTCAGAAATATAAATAAGCCCAAAGATTCTATCGTACCTGAATGTAATGCTAATTTCTAATAGCAGTTACAGTCTTTGGGGCCAGAGTCTTATTGCGCTTCGGCTTGTTACATTGCTTCTACCTTAACTCGAATTCATACTGCTCCTAGGGGTTGAAAACTAGTAACCAGACGTATTCCTTAAAAATCATACTAAATCTAGCATGCAACAGATATATCCTTGACCACTATATACATTTTATGAGAGCATGCATCACTAACAAACACAGTCCATGTTACCTTAAATTATTGGTGACCAGCCAGAGGTTCCTTGGTTACATTTCATGAAGGAGATTTAGATCAATTTATGAAAACGCATACACGTTCAACTTCAATTACCAGTTAACCAATGAAAGAGTTCTACTATGTTATAGAAAAACTTTGTAAAAGTAATCTGATTATGAAGCATATTATTTCACTACGGTAGCGTTGTAATATCTAAAGAAACTTTAAGTGTTATACATACTAATTTCCTTGATAAACTAGGTGAATATTAGTGTCATTTCATAGAACGATTGAGTAATTAATCTCAAAATTATCTTTTATTTACATTGCATCGTTTAAAAAGTTTAATTCTTATTGAAAATGACTGAAGGTTCCAGTGTTCTTTGGTTATAATGAGTACTTTACATATAGATGACAGAGAGAGAGAGAGAGAGAGAGAGAGAGAGAGAGAGAGAGAGAGAGAGAGAGAATCACTTGGTAAAGGAAGAAAGTTAATGGAATGTTTATTACAGTATTATCCCAAATCTCGTGCAAGGATTACTGAGGGAAGATTATCGCTTGCAAGGAATGGAGCAGAATAACAGAAATGACTGCAATCAAGGTCGTTGTAAGTTGCACTTAAGGCCTACATTTAGGAGGTTAGCTTTTACCTAATGGGGGAAAAGGAACCAAGGCGAATCTTTCGTTTTAGCTACAGTCTACTGCAAATTCCTGATAAGGTAATTTTCCAGACGATCGGGCGTCATAATTTGAAACTGCATTTTGAAAAATCTGTTAAAATCTATAGAATACTTTTCAGTGTTTTTAGAATTAGTAAGGCGTATAGACCCCTATTCATGAAATTTACTTTAACCTACTTTGTTTTGTAAATGATCAAGAAAGTGTAATGCTCTATTTAAATGACAGTATTTGGAGGGAACGTCATATATGTTCCTAGAGGCAGAGAAAAACCGGATTTGATATCTCGAAAGCACTTCGGAAATTGAAGGGCGATATAAAACTGCAATGGCAAACATAGCTTTCTTTTAGCTATAGCAGTAGAATAGTTATTTGTGGTTTCAGTATTTACAAGTAAACAATTCGGTGAAATTACCTCTTAAGTAGAGTTTAGGAAACCAGATGAGAGAATGATTTTGTTTCTGCGTTAAGGTCACTAAGGAAATGTTTTTAGGGTGGAGCTCTTACGAGGGCTAATCTGGCTTTCATTAAACAGACTAACGTACTGAAGAACTCTATAGTAAAGGGAAAATGTTCAGTGCCAATGGTAACTTAGTCAAAATATGAAAAAGGGGAACAACTTTTAAAATCTCCTGAAACATATAAAGTTTCATTGGAGATCATAGGTGCCTCAATTGCGGTGAGATTGAAGTTTAGCTTTCCAATTGCTCATATTTTCCTTTTCTTAACAGTAGCTATGCTATGTTAGTCGCTAGTAGGTAGAAGGGCAAAGTACGTAGTAAAATTGTAAGAGCTTACAGGAAATTTACTAAGAGTAAACTTGCCAAGTGCATGTTACAGAAGAGTTGGCTGCAACGCGTTTCAAGATGGTACCGGGTTTCCTTTCATCATCAAGATAGAAGTAGAATAAAGTAGACTAAGCTAGCTGTATTTATGTAGGTTAGGGCTGCAGTAAATTCAAGAGCTGCTAGTTGATTGGTCTCTTGGAATGGAGGCGGTACCGAATCTGGGACGGAGTAGCTCTTCTATTGGGTGAGGTGCTTGCTGAGAGAGAATTTGTCACGATTAGGCTACTGCTACACTCACAGACGTTGGAAATACATGGAGTTTGAGTAATGCTAGACTGGGCTTCCAGTGCTAGGTCTGATTTGTCGAGACGCATCCTGAATGGAGCTCAATATCAGGAAAACTATTTTGATGCTAGGCTTCCAGGTCCAGTGATTCCCGAGCTGCTTCCTGGTTGGCTTAGGCGCTCATCTGGAGTGCTTCAGATAGAGACAGAATGTCAGGTGTCTGATCGTCCTCATGGTAGTTCATGTGGGCGATAAGATGGTAGAATTCTGGTTAGGGTAGCAGCCACCAGTGTAGATACTACTAGTAGAGAGAGTGGGGTTCTTTGACTGGCCAGACAGTACTACCTTGGATCCTTCTCTCTGCTTATGGTTAACTTTCACTTTGCATACACATACACCGAATAGTCTGGCCTATTTTTTACAGCTACTCCTATGTTCTCATACACATGACAAAACTGAAATTACTAAACAGTTCTTCTTCACCCAAAAGGGTTAACTACTGCACTGTAATTTTTCAGTGGCCACTTTTCTCTTGGTAAGGGTAGGAAAGACTTTAGCTATAGCAAGCAGTTCTTCTAGGAGAGGGACAATGCAAAATTAAACCATTGCTC
>NC_090740.1:103945394-103952894 GCF_036898095.1 Palaemon carinicauda | reverse complement strand
GTATTTTAAATTTTTACAAAGGATATTTTATAAAATAATTTTTCACTATTCAAATAACTCATAGTGATGATTATCCTTGGGAAATTATTTTATAACTTAAGTGTCCTTAGTGTTCCTCTTCCCCGCCGTTTGTTGCCAGCTGATCGAATAGAGATTGTGGCCTACTCAGTATCTGGTAGCACAGCATATTGCCTGATCCTTATTTGTCGGTATTTCACTTATAACGTCACCAATCTTCATTTTAGCTACCCATTGAATCTGGTATCATTGTTTGCCCTCCGGTTATGCTCGATTTTGTGGATAAGACTTAAGTACAAATGCAATACCGAAAAGAAATTCTCTATCTTTATGAGAAGTAATTGAATTGTTAAGACTAGCAAATAAAATCTTCACTTTTCACCAGCGATATTTGTTTTGTCTTTCGCGAGCACACATCACTAAATATGCAGCAGCTGCCATTTTCTGCTATGACTTTTGTTGACAACTTACTAAATATCTGTTGAATTGGTGAAAAACGTACCGTTGCATTCAACCGTCACCATAGCATATAGCATAGTAAAAGCTACAACGTAACTCTCTTGCCGAAGGCAACATGTCTTCTGGTTGAAAGCATCATTCAACTTAATTGATGAAAGCCAATCAAATCGCACGCTGCATGTTGTCTGTGTTGACTCAGTGGAATCCCGCCTTTAAAAAGTATGATTGTCCACTGCTGACTTTAGGCTACATACAGAAATCGACTTTGTATTAAATCATTGATTCTATGATAATTCATGAAAAATAAATGTCTTTATAGATGACCAGATTATTCCCTTCTGTATTTTCTAATTATCTTCGGGAATGTTTTCTACAGGATGTTGGCAGTAGTGTCGTAGTTTTTACTTTAATCGTTTATCTGACCAATTCCTGGTGAAACTGACAAACGAATTTACTTATCTCATTACTAACTTTAATAAACAAACGGAAACTTGGCCTCTTGTGAACAAAAGCTGGTGGCATTTAGTGAAAAATACAGGATCCTTGCAAATCACTTACGATGTCTCTTAAAAGGGAAAATCATGTAGTATAGTTGGTATATTCCTTGAGCAGCCTCGTATATTATGGTTTGAAATATTAGACGACCCATTTACAAAGATAATTCATATATAATCAAAGTATTTTGATATAAGGGTTAATTTGATTGGACTGCAAGTACCCAATCTATTTAAAACATCGAATATCGGAGGAAATAGCTGTAATTCAATATCACCACAGAAGTCATAGCAAGGAAATGACGTAATTGAGTGTATAGAAACAAAAGTTTAGTTCTTCCAGTCTTATGTATTCTATGCATTTTGGAGGCCTACTGTATGTTGTACATTTCAGTTTTTGATAGAAAATGGCATGCTGAGGTTAAACAACGTTAACAAGTTTGCCAAAATTCTTCCACACTCCTTTTATGGGTGAGCAATGCATCATTATCTTAATTTTTATTGAATATTTTCCGATGTGTTATTGTATATATATATATATATTGAATTTTATCATCTAATGCATATTATACCCGCTAAGTTTTTCATTTTGTTTCTTTCATTCATGAAAAGTACGCAAGTACTTTTCCTTTTGTTATATATCTTCTTGAATTATCAACTACTATTAACTGAAGTAAAATGGACATTAATATGGATGCTGTTGCTGTATTGAGAATTCATACAATCCTTTAATTTTCTTTGTTTTGATAAGGAGAGAGAAATTTGAACTACCTAGATAAAATATTCATTAAGAGACAGTATATTAATTGCGTCAATCTATGAGACACCAGCAGATTTGAGTACCGCTAGGTGGCCAGCCCGTAAAGGTAGACCCAGCAGCTGGTTCATGTCTACTTAGTACCAGGATGCCTTCTTCCTTTGGGCCTATATCGCAGCTGTAACGAATGTTATATCCTCCTGACCGTTCACGCTTTAAACACAGCAGATGTATCTAACAAGAAACCTCACCCAGACATCAGACTTTTGTATCTGTCTATTTTTCTCCAGAGATAAAAAAAAAAAAACAATGAACTCGATTACAAGATATCTTACCTTATAACAAAAATTTAGAAATAATTGACATCTCAATAAAAAATGTATAAGTACTTACGTGTGTGAAGCGATATAAAAAATGATAGAACATTTAACTTGAGTCTCCTCAAGCAACATCTCTATTTTATAGTCATAACATTTCCAACACGACGAGAATTCAGGCATTCGGCGTTCAGTTAAAATAGAGAAATATATGTTCCCCATATATAGGTAAGTTGAAGCATCTTGTAATGCCATGTGAAATTCTGGCACTAGCTCCTGTAAGGTAGAATGAATGTCGTCAAATTGAGGACTGAAACAACAAAAAACAATATCAAGATGTGGATGTCTCGCATCACAACAACAAAGTTTTGGCGTCTTACCAATAAAAGGTATATCTTTAAATTTTTCATAGGTTAGATTATGCTAAGTTGTGTGGAAAACTTGCTAAAGAGATATATATTTAACAGTGACGATAATATATATATATATATATATATATATATATATATATATATATATATATATATATATATATATATATATATATATATATATATATATATATATATATATATATATATATATATATATATATATATATACATGCTCTATTGTTCTAGGATTACAAACTTCTAGTCAGTGACTCAGTCTACATATAGAATCCGTCTTATATATGTAGAGAGATGTAAGTAGACGGAAAATTAATGGTTTTACCTCAAGTTACAATTTAAAATATGCATTTGTTGTTCGACCAAGTCCTTCCTCTTCCTTAACTGAAGGTACACTCGTGGACATCCTATTCAATATTGTTTCTCTTCCTCTTTTTTATTTTTATTTTTTGTCAAGTTTTTACAGTTAATACATGAAAGATTCAATTCAATGTCGTTGGTGTTCGTAGAATAATGTATTTTAGTTGTTCATTACTTTTATTGTAGTTTGTTTATTTCCTTTTTTCACATCCTCACTGGGCTATTTTTCCCTGTTGGAACACTTTGGCATAGATTTAGATATTAAATCAAATAATAGTAATAATAATAATAATAATAATAATAATAATAATAATAATAATAATAATAATGATAATAATAATAATAATAGCACTTGAGGTTTTCTCTAGCAAAGAATTTCTTCTAGTTCCAACAAAGTATTGTATCGACTCAAGAGTATCAGCCGTATATATATATATGTATATATATATATATATATATATATATATATATATATATATATATATATATATATATATATATATATATAAATATATATATATATATATATATATATATATATAGATATATATATATATATATATATATATATATATATATATATATATATATATATTTATTTATAGATATATATACACACACACACACATATATATATATATATATATATATATATATATATATATATATATTTATATATATATATATATATATATTTATTTATAAATATATATATATATATATATATATATATATATATATATATATATATATATATATATATATATATATATATATATATATATATATATATATTTATATATATATATATATATAAATATATATATAAATATATATATATATATATATATATATATATATATATATATATATATATATTTTATATATATATATATATATATATATATATATATATATATATATATATATATATATATATATATATATACATGGATGGATATCAACATAATATCATGCTCAAATAGAAATGAATTTCTACCTTATACTTGGGATCGAACATAGCCCCTTTGAAAGGCCAGGTCGCTTATAACTATGCCACTGAACCCATAAAAGAAGTCGGACCCTATCTGCTAATCAGCAGTTCAGGATTTACATGGCGAGACATCAGTCTCTTCACCAGCGAGTTTTCCCTAGCTTCCCGGTCCACCAGGTGACACAGTTGATAGTAATGCATTAAAATTACTCCTAATCATTCAATGTGAATAAATATCAAAACAATATCGAGCTCAAATATGAATAAATTTCTACCTCATAGCTGGGATCGAGCCCTAGCACCTTCTAATAAAAGGGCAGGTAGCTTCTAACCATGTAGCAAAAGCCATAAATAAACACGGAACCTAACTTCTAATATGCAAACCAGGATTCACCTGCCAAGACATCAGTCTCTTTAACAGCGTGTTTTCCCAGACTTCTCAGCCCACCAGGTGACCAAATTGATAGTAACTCATTCAAATTACCACTAATGAGTCAGTACCGATAACTATCAACACAATATCTTACTCAAATAGAAATAAATTTCTACCGATACTTGGGATTGAACCCTAGCTCCTTCTAATGAAAGGCCAGGTCGATTCGAACCAAACCACCAGAAGCCATAACAGAATTTAGAACCTAAATACTAATCTGCAGTTCAGCATATACCTGTCAAGACATCAGTCTCTTCACCAGAGTTTCCCCAACTTAACGGCCCACCAGGTGACATAGTTAATAGTAATTCCTTCAAATTACCCCTTAAAAGTCACTATGGATAAATATCAACACAATATCATCCTTTAATGGAAATAGGTTTCATATCTCATACTTGGGATCGAGCCCTAGTTTCTTCTAATTAAATGTCAGGTCACTTCCAACTCTGCACCGGAAGCCATAAGATTAGTCGTAACCTAACTGCTGGTGTGCAGTTCAAGATTTACCTGGCGATACATCAATCTCTTTACCAGCGAGTTTTCCCCAAATTCCTGGCCCACCAGGTGACACAATTGATAGTAATTCAATAAAAATGCCCCTAATGAGTCATTATGGATATATATCAACACAATATCATGCTCAAATAAAAACAAATTTCTACCTCATACTTGGGATCAAACCCTAGCCCCTTCTAATGAAATGCCAGGCTGATTCCAACCATTCCACCAGAAGCCCTAAAATAAGTAGAAACATAACTGCTAATATGCAGTTCAGAATTTACCTGGCGAAACATCAGTCTCTTTAGAAACGAATTTTCCCTGACTTCCCAAACCACCAGGTGACACAATTGATAGTAATTCATTCAAATTATCCCTAATGAGTCAATATGGATAAATATCGACACAATATTATGCGCAAATAGAAATAAAATTCTGCTTCATACTTGGGATCAAATCCTAGCCTCTTCTAATGTAAGGTTAGGTCGCTTCCAACCAAATCATCAGAAGCCATAAAAAAAGTCAGAACCCAACTGCTAATCTGCAGTTCAGGATTTACATGGCAAGACATCAGTCTCCTTACCAGGAACTTTTCCCCCAACTTCCCAGTCAACCATGTGACACAATGGATAGTAATTCATTAAAATTACCCCTAATGATTCAATATGGATAAATATCAACACAATATCGTGGTTTAATATAAATATATTTCTACCTTATACTTGTGATCGAACCCCAACTCCTTCTAATGAAAGGCCAGGTTGCTTCCAACCATTCATCAGAAGCCATAAAAGAAGTCTCGCCAGATAAATCCTAAACTGCAGATTAGCAGTTAGGTTCCGACTTCTTTTATGACTATTGGTAGCTTGGTTGGAAGCGACCTGTCCTTGGGTTTGATCCCAAGTTTGAGGTAGAAATTTATTTCTATTTGAGCATGATATTGTGTTGATATTTATCCATACTGACTCATTAGGGGTAATTTGAATTAATTACTTTCAATTGGGTCACATGGTGCGCCAGGAAGTCGGGGAAGAGTCGCCGGTAAAGAGACTGATGTCTCGCCAGGCAAATCCTGAACTCCAGACTAGCAGTTAGGTTCGAGCTTCTTTTATGGCTTTTGGTGAAATAGTTGGAAACGACCTGGCAACAAAGGAATCTCTATGTACACGGCATGGTCCAGCTGATGAAACTGCATTGCAATCAAACAGAACACACAGAAAAACCAACAGGAAAAGCATAAAAAAAAAATAGTTAGGAAGGACAGAGAACTCTGGACCTCGCTTGCCCTTAGGCATAGTACAAAGCTACATGTTTGTTTTATAAAACATTCGTTGGAATACAAGCATAAGTTCATTCGCATTTTGTTTATTCGCACTGGATCAAACCCTGTCCTTTTTAGCGTACACACACACACACACACACACACACACACACACATATATATATATATATATATATATATATATATATATATATATATATATATATATATATATATATATATATATATATATATATATATATATATATATATATATATATATATATATATATATATATATATATATATGTGTGTGTGTGTGTGTGTGTGTGTGTGTGAGTGTGTGTATTTATATTTTTTTCACTTTTTATTTTCACATGAGTGGTGTGTATGAAGGTTGATTTGGTTGTTCAATTAATGAGAACAATATGCAGATTACCTTCAAAATGACAGATATGAAGTATTTCTCATAGAGCTTTGGTTGATAATTGAAATTTAAGGAGATATATCTCTGAATCGTCTGTTACTGCATATTTCTTTTTATCGATTACACACCAATCTATCACGTTATACAGTGCCTCAGATATTTATGCATCGTATACATGTATCGGTATTTTCTTTAGGAACTTCTTAGTTGCTTGTCTTTTATTAATTGGATTTAGTATGTTGAATGGCTGACATTGAGAACAACAATGATTATGTTAATTATTGATTGTTAGCATATTTGGTAATTGATTCCCACAAAATTCGAACAAGCGCAAGAGCTAAAGTCTCATTTCTAAAGTACTCCGTAGAACTAATCGTTTACGAAGGCAAATATATCCTTGTGAAGCCCAATAAAATGTTTATTGAACTAATATCTCCTTGGGAGGGTTAACAGCATGCCTAAGCAATCTCGATCTACCCCAAATCATCATCTCATCCTCTCATGGCACTCGAGTAATCTCTCTTATAGTTTCCTTTACAATGCTGCCCTACCATTTAACTTTCAATAATCTTCATAGGCTTTTGTTTTCATATCTACAAAACCTATTGGATATTGATTTATCATTATACAGAAACACCTACCTTATTAAACACATATAAAGCGTGTTATATTTATATACATATATATATATATATATATATATATATATATATATATATATATATATATATATATATATATATATATATATATATATATATATATATATGTGTGTGTGTGTGTGTGTGTGTGTGTGTTTGTGTGTAATTTCCGGCTATTTTATCTCCCAATTTGACTTAGCCTAACCATTCTTTGATATGATACTTCTATATCTTTCATTAAATTAGAATTCTTATGACTCTGCATTAGAGTTATAGTTCCTAAATACTTAAACGATCTAACCTCATTAATCTTTCTATTTTCTTTTGATATTTCATCTTCCATTGTAAATTCTGTTCTCGTCGTCTGTTTCTTTCTTCTCTTTATCTCAAGCCCAAAATGTTGTGATATTTCTTCCATTCTGTTAGGCAAGCATTGCAAATCCAGTGGTGTT
>NC_090740.1:103935394-103940394 GCF_036898095.1 Palaemon carinicauda | reverse complement strand
TCAAATTTCTCATGCAACATATTGTATAATCCTTTGACTGACTTTGATGATGTAATGATACCTTTCTGAAAAGGATATAATTTTGTCAAGAATGTCAATTTGGTGTTTCTCGCCAAAAAAAAAAAAATGCATTTCTGCTAGCTTTTACAGCAGTGAATATATCAAACCACAGATCTATCAACATTGTTAAATCAGAGATCTCCCTACAATGCATACTTTTGAGTAAACCTTTACCATGACAAAGATCTATTGCATTCGCCACAGATGAAAAAGCGTAGCTGTAGAGCAAGTTTTACATTCTGTCTTTTATATCCTTTGACAGTTAAGTGAGTCATATTTATCTTATGAGCTAACTTTAAATCATGAGTAGACAGAGATAAAAGTTGAGAAATTAGACTTGATGTAATCATTTTACCTGAAATCAGAAAACCATTGTCAATAAGATTATCTCTTATCAATTTCATTAAGTGAGATGGGTATGCAAAAACAAACACAGCTCTAGATGAATCCGCCGGATTAACAAAACAGCTTTAATCAACAGATATCTAAAACACTTTAAGCAGACCTTGACTGGTGCTTCCCATATTTGATGTAATACTTACAATAGTGAAACCTGCATTTTCAAACTGATTAATCAAGGCAAAAAAGATATCTTTCGTCATTAATTGATCAAATTCATAATAAACGGGTTGCTTTCATTTACCAAAGAGACCACGGACTTGTACTTGTTTATGAAGTTCTTATATGCCTCTATTAGATCCATGAAAGGACCATCTTTCTACTACCTTCATTTCATCAAAACAGAGAACATTAGTTTTTTTTCAGTATGGGACATAGTTTTACCTTTAGCAACCATTAAATCAATTACAGGTAAAATCATACCAGGTTCACAACTAACTGACATGGCCATTGATTTAGTCTTTTAATACCAGGGAATGGTAATTTACAAGAAATTCTCAAATATGGATAGGTTTTAGGACTCATTGTTCTTAATGATAAAGCCAAAGAAATATCTGAATTAGACCATTTCCGTATTGTTTTCCCTAGAAAAAATAATTCAAATTGTTCTTTAGAAAAGAGAGGTTTCAGCGACATTTTTACTCGCTGAAGTTTTATATTTGCAACCAATAAATCCCCGGTAAGCTCTATATTCTTAGCATTCAATTGTACATTTTTTTCTGCTTCACACTATTGATTTCACATTTCAAACTTTCAACAATTGTTACTTTTTCATTTCTTGCTTTCAAATAATTTGCTTCATCTTCGTCCCCTCTAGCATCATAATAAAGTATAGCTCCAGTGGCGGTTCTTTTTCTCTCGTCTCTCTGCTCTGTCACCTCGGTCTGGATCAGTTGTATAAAAGTACATTATATGTATATATATATATATATATATATATATATATATATATATATATATATATATATATATATATATATATATATATATATATATATATATATATATATGTATATATATATATATATATATATATATATATATATATATATATATATATATATTATATATATATATATATATATATATATATATGTATATATATATAAAGCGGGAACTAAAGGTGGTTTCTTTCTATAATTTGTGGTAACTTCTCTGGTAAAGTTGTGGTAGCAGTTCATTTTGAAGATTTCTTTCGTAATCTTCTGTCCAGAAATGGAGAAAACACATCCTGTCATCATTAACATTAATGGTATCTTTTCTTTTACAGGGTCTTTAGGGAACTTAAATCATAGTCATTGTGAGGTGCAACAATGCAACTGATAGAATGATACTGTGACAAGTGCATCGCTCAGTCGATGAGCTCCAGTGACGTCACTGGAGAGGTAAATTAGCGATCAGATCAGTTGCTGAATACAGCTTATGTTATTCCGTCTTGGGTGAACTAATCTTTCTTAGGGAGTGCGAAGAGCATGTCCAAAGCATATCCTTCTACCCCTCACCATGATCTTATCCACAAATGGCACTTGAGTAATCACTTTTATATGTCATTTTTAATCGTATCCTACCATTTAACTCCCAATATTCTTTTCACTGCTTCAATCTCAAATCTTATTAACATGTTGGATATTTTTTCATTGTCATACCATGACTCATGTTCATACAGTAACACTGATCTCGCTAAACTGATATATATAGCATGATTTCCATATGTAATTTCAGACAATTCTATTTCCCATTTTTTTCCAAAATAACCCATTGTCAGATTTTTTTTTTAATCTCTCAGAAAACTAAATTTTAAAGATCTTTTACTTGAGATCATAGTTCCTATATGTTTAAATTATTCCACCTCATTATTTCTTTCTACTTCCAATGATATTTAATTTTCAATTACATACTCCGATCTCATTATTTCTTTCTCTCTTATATTCATCCCTAGTTGAACCTATTTATATTTCATGCATTTGGTAAGTAAGCCATGAAAGTACATTAGTATTCTGCTAATAAGGACACCGTCATCAGCATACTCTGGGTTAGCTGATTTTCTGTTACCAGTCCAGTCCAGTCCAGTCCAGTCCTTCTCCCCCATCCCCAACTGTTCTGCACATTACAAAATCCATAAGGATGATAAGGAACATATGTGACAACAGATTCCTTTGAAGTATTCCACTGTTCACTGTAAATTTGTTTCATAGGACTTCAGTAAAATTAGCTTTGTTCAGGAAGAGGCAATTCAATTTACGTCTTTAAAAAGAACTCCATAATAATGCTGAACTCCACAAAATTGGCCATTGCATACTATCGAAGGCTTTTTCATAGTCCACAAATGCCATTCACAGTTCTTCATTTTTATTGTGGTCTCTGTAGATTATCATCAGCATCGTCCTCCATATCCACAGCTCAAATGATTCCATTGTCTTTCACTTTTATAGTTAATGTTTCATTTGTATGGTACATATAAATATATATATACATATATATATATATATATATATATATATATATATATATATATATATATATATATATATATATATATATATATATATTTATATATATATATATATATATATATATATATATATATATATATATATATATATATATATATATATAAATTGATTAAAAAGCGATTGTAATTCGAATATAGAATTTAGGAGTATATACTTATTGTTTTTCTCAAACTTACTCAACTTTAAAGGCAACCGCAACCCCTCATTATGGTGTCCAAACACAGTAGTGGCCTCCCCAGTAAACAGCTTAAACTCACGATTGGGCCGAGATCGATCCGATTCCATTCGAAAGCTAAGCAAACACGCTTCCACTCTACTTACCAGGAGGTTAACTACTCTATAAAACAAATATGCAGTTGCGTTAACAAACAGTCAGCTCATTTATATAAACTCCCTGATCATGTAAAGTAATGAATCGTTTGGTATGTAAAAGAAAGGTTAAATATTTTGCCTTCAAGTCCTAGAACAGGATTTAAACAGCCCTGTTATAACGTATAAGGCGTCCATTATATTACTATTTCATCACATAGGGATCTTTTTAATCACCATCCTGGATGTCATATAAAAAATATTCGTACTGATAAGCTTGATTAAAAAACACAAATCATTCAATGAATTTCGAGACTAAGTTATTATTTATCATCAGATTCCAACATGTTCAGATTATTTGCAAAAGGTCACAGAAAATGAATTTGAACCACTTTCATCCATAAATCACATTTCCACAAATATCTATACCTAAATCCATGTCAATCAAGCGCTATTCACTAGTGCAATGCTAAGCTGTTGGAAAAACATATCAGCTGTGCTTATTCCCATATATAAAAAATTGTCTTAATCTACTGTCTTCATTGAAATCAGCTTTGGCCGATAGATACTCAAACATCTGACAGAAAAATGCGAGTATTTACATCGCCATCGGATCCAATGGGCAAAAAATTGTGATTCATATGTATACCGATAATATTTGTCTTTTTTCAAGTATATTTTCATGGACACATTTCAATGAGTTTGCGTTTGTAAATTGAATCACCGAATGAAATGAGGATCAATAAGAATAGACAGAAGGATTGAATTACAAGCGATTTAGTAATGATCAATAACTTATCCTAAAAAGAAATCAATTAAATTAATGTAGACATGGTGACATCATCAACTTTAATTCATTAGATTATTCAAGGACAGAACTTTAGCCATTATCTATGGCCATATCAATCGTCAATTGATTCTGGAGTCTCCGTCTTATTTCTATATTTCCTCCTCAATTCACGATTTTTTCTCTTCTTAGTGATTATGCGCTTGCACGCGCGTGCCAATGTGTTGCCCGCCTGTGATTTAGGACCGATGTTTCACCAGGTGATTCTGCAACTTTATTTTAATTAACGAGTCGTCAGCAGACCAACATTAAATGTGTATGTGATGATGGGCAAATTATGAGTAAAGTTTCTCACTCTCTCTATTGTTATCATACAGCTGGCACCAGCTCCCATTGTTTTTGGTAGCTCCAATCCTTATTTCACGGTCCTCCATACGTTGTTCAAGATTATATGATAAAATTATACAATGGATAAAACATCTACTAGTTATAATATTCTCACTTCCATAGCGAACTTATTCTTTTCTTTTATGTACTGTACTTTCCGAAGTATGGAAACGACTTCTTACTTAATTGTAAAAATATGATATTTATTGCCAATTGGCCGGAAAACTAATGCATAAAATGAAAATCAAGGTTAATGTCGATCGAGATAATATATTTGTAGTCATATTCATTATTAGACACCATTAAAAATATGACTGAGAATAAAATAAGATCCATTTTTGATGCATGGTGTATGTTATGCGATCGGATAATATGTTCATAGACCAACACCGATTTATTTGTTGCTCTGTTTGATAACTTTGTAAAATTACTGCAGTCTAATCATGTACATCCAGTCTCTAAAATCTTAATATTAAAATATGTTTTAGCTGCACATAATTAATGTTAACGTATTCCGTTAATTTTCTGTCTCTAATTAGGGAAGC
>NC_090740.1:103922894-103925394 GCF_036898095.1 Palaemon carinicauda | reverse complement strand
CTGGATAGAAAGGAAGTCAGGAAGACGAAAAATTTTATATAGGAAAGATAGGCATAGGTAGCGGAGGTACATCCACGATGCAAGTGACTATTTTATCTTATAGAGACTCTGGCAAATACAGTTGATATACTAGGATGCAATACAGTGATAGAATGTTGTGAAATACCTGCTTCCAAAATTTTAAGGGTGAAAATAAATGATATGCAGAAATGAAATGCAAACAAGTAAAAATCCAGGGGTATGAACCGTCAGGTTAGGTAGAGAATTAAATACCAAAATGTGCCAAATGATAAATAAAGATGTCATTTTTTTTTAACATTTCTCAATAGAACCTTAAGATATCATTCAAAAAAAAAAAAAAAAAAAAAAAAAAAGGTACAACGATGAAGTATGAATTTTATTTGTGAAAAGTGCAGGCTTAAAATAAAAATGAGCTAGTCAGGGTATGATTCTACTTGCCAAAGACAAGTCTTTTACAAAACTTGCAACTTTGTAGGAGACGAATTTGACATGAGAAACAGACTCGAGACTAAGAAAGGGAAATGGAAATTGATTAAAAAGACAAGGAGAAATAAAGTTGAGAAATAGGAAGAGTAGCCAAGAATAGATATACTCCTTGTCAATATTTGACAGGCGCCATATAAATAAAATAGAATGTCAACAGAAATACAGTGAATAAAATAGAATAGCCTAAATAAGAGGGAATTCCAAGAAATAAATGTCATAGGCAATTGAAGCTATAGGCTTATAGAATTAAAAGAAGTATGTTGTTGTTAGGCACAAAGATTTAAGATGAAGATATTGGCATATGAATAATAAATGAGCTATGATGCTATTAAGTAAATAAAGTCTGATCAGTACTGAAAATATAAAAAGCTAGAATTTAGGTAGAGAACTCATAATGATGCCTAAATAATAATAACCCGCAGAGATAAAGAAGATAGGTTAGCTAAAAATAGGATGCCAGAGTCTGTCAAAAGAGACAATAATGAAGTTCAAATGAAGGAAAATACAAGCACACTAATTAATTAATACTACTTCGGATAAAATAACTCATCTGAATGGCGGGTAATGACTTCTAAAATAAAGGAGTAGAGATTACAGTTAGATAATCAGAAAGGGGCAAAATTTACCATAAGGAGCATAGAAGTAGGGATAGATGAGAAATAGGCAGAGATTAGCCATTGCAGGCGATAGGTTAGGCAGAATAGAATAGAAACATCGGCGCCAGAGAACCTGCACAGAGAAACTGTCAAAAACTTATTAAAACTTTTTAAATACCTGTATGAATCATGAAACATTACCTATCAACCAACGCCCCATAACGAACACGGTGAATGTTAAAATGAATCAATAAGACTTGT
Source organism: Palaemon carinicauda (assembly GCF_036898095.1). Classification (NCBI taxonomy): domain Eukaryota; kingdom Metazoa; phylum Arthropoda; class Malacostraca; order Decapoda; family Palaemonidae; genus Palaemon; species Palaemon carinicauda. Next base: position 103,924,030 of record NC_090740.1, on the reverse strand, counting down.
TATAAATCTCCCGAGATATATTACCCAAAGAGGATAGAAGTTAGACAAGTTAGATCATCATAAGTAGAATAAAACTGACATGTCTATCCCGATAATAAATAATGTTTGGCTCGATTATTGAGGAGTAAAATACATAGAGAATATTGTAAGTACCATGGTCAAAGAATGCAAGCCATTCACGGCTATTAGCATTTTGAAGAATGTTAAAAATTAGAGTGAAGTCGACGGTCTCACTCAGCTCCTCTAACTATTGGCAGAATGATGATCTAGAATTTGGAGACAGAATGAATAAGCCTATAGAATGATGTTACTAAGTTTAGTGAGAATATAGAGCCATAAGAATAATAGAACTAGTCTAGAATAGGGAGAATAGCAGGATAAAGAGCCAGATTAAAGAGTGACCCATCCCTAGATTTGAATAGGGTAAGTAAACAGAATAGATAGATTTAAGATATGTAGAGAAATAAGGGTTAAAGTGGAAATCCTGCTCCACTAAGATTGACAGATGTAAAAGATTTTTTTTTTAGGAATGATAGAATCTTAGGGATAATAAGCAGTATTTGCTAAATTACACAAGACTTAAAATAAAGTTAACCTAAAAATATGTAGTGTGCAAATGAAATAGAAGGCTATAAATGATGAAGAGAAATGAATATTGATCCTATATTACCTTAGCCCGATCTCTTAACTAGGAGTTATAAAAATAATGTGTGAAGCCTCATAAATATAAAAAGAAATGTCTCATTAAAAAGGTAAAACCTGAAGAAGGGTAATGAATCATGAGAGTAGTCTTGAATTAAATGAAAATAACCGAGTAGGAGAGATTATCCAAATAATGGTCTAGAGAAGTTTAAAATTTGTTTAGGGCATAGAGTATATGTGCTTATTGCTCATAAGAATGATTGTGATTTTACAGTCCAAGAAGGACTATTGTGGATGAAAGAATAAAAGGAATCTTAGAAGCCTTAAAGTACTGGATGTTTGTCCAGGATAAATCACTTTATTGGTAGGTTTATGATGATAAAAGAAGGATATTTAAAAGGACAGGAAGATGTTAAAAGGAAATATATAACTACCAATATTTTGTTTCAGTTGTCAGGTAAGAAACCTAGAAATAAGAAGAATTAAAATAGAAC
>NC_090740.1:103907894-103912894 GCF_036898095.1 Palaemon carinicauda | reverse complement strand
GTAACTCATTCTTGGCGAGAAACGTAGGATCCGGAAACAGGTTCAGTTCTCCCCCAACCAGGAACTGAACACGACCTGCCTCTCTCGAGAGGCTACAATCTCACTAACCCTGGCCCCGGACGCGAGTGCAAAATAGGAAAATAACTTTTTGTGTCAAATACTTTAACGCACACTCTTCATTGCTCAATAGAGAAGCGAAATGAAGAACTTGTCTAAAGACCATGAAATGGGCTTTGGAGGTGCTGAAGGTCTGAGCCTAGCACAGGCTTTCGGGACTTTATTAAAGATCTCGTTACCTAGGTCGACCTGGAAGGCATATAGAATGGGTCTTGTCAAAGCAGGCTTACACGCTGAAATCGTGTTAGCTGCCAATCCTTGACCATGGAGGTGGAGAAGAAAGATAAGCAGAAGTCTGTCAAGATATCCTACGGATTCTTCGCCTTGACAAAAGGCCACCCATTTTCTCCAAGATGACTCATATTGCCTTCTAGTAGATTTGCACTTATATTCCTCAAGGAAGTCTATGCTGGCTTTCGAAATCCCGAAACGCTTTCTCACCGCTAGGGAGAGAAAATCATGAGCTGCAGGGTCCGGGTTTTCTGTAATGAAGCGCAGACAGTTGACTTCTGGACTCGCTGGGTCAGAACTGGATCTGGTAGCGGTACAAACTTCAGCTACAGTTCCAATGCCAGGAGGAACCACACGCTGTTCGGCCATTTGTGGGCCACTATTGCCGCTACCCCTTGAAGGATCTCAGTTTGTTGAGGACCCTCAACAGAAGGTTGTGAAGAGGGAACAGATAAATCTTGGACCATCTGTTCCAGTCGAGGGACATCGCGTCCACTGCTTCTGCTAAGGGGTCCTCATACGGGACACGTACAGGGGCAACTTCTTGTTGTCTTTCGTTGCAAAGAGGTCTATCTGCAGTTCTGGGACTGATTCAGAATGAAGGAGGACGATCCTGCGTCTAAGGACCATTCCGACTCTATCGGTGTGAACCTGGATAGAGTGTCCGCTGTCACATTGCGGACTCCTTGAAGGTGAACTGCCGACAGGTACCATTTCTTCTTTTCCGCCAATCGGAAGATGGCCAACATCACCTGGTTGAGAGGTGGTGACCTCGATCCTTGTCGATTCAAGTATCTAACAACTACCTCGCTGTCCATCACCAACCATATGTGGATCAAGTGACGCGGGGAGACTTTCTTTAAGGTAAGGAGCACTGCCCTAGCTTCTAGAAAGTTTTATGTGAAAGGTCTTGAATAGCTTGGACCAAGTCCCGTGGACTTTTTTCCGATGAGAGTGACCTCCCCATCCCTCCTTCGAGGCGTCTGAGTGAATCGTCACCAACGGGGGAGGTGGCTGAAGAAGAACCGACTTCTTTAGATGTCTGGCTTGGGACCAAGGCCTGAGAAGAGTACTTAGCCGAAGCGGCTGGTCTTTTCAGATCTCTTCGTGTGTTTGATGCATAACTTCTCCAAACTCCGATTGCATCCTTTAGCTGTGCTCTTAGCACTAGGTCTGTCATCGAAGCAAACTGGATAGAGCGCAGTACCGTCTCCTGCTCGCGTCTTGATATCCTTTCGGAATCTAGAAGTCTCTTGACAGAACCCGCTATCTCCTTCCTTTTCTTCGCTGGGATGGAGAAACGGTGTGACAAAAGGTCCCAGTGGATTCCCAGCCACTGGAACTTTTGAGATGGAGAAAGTCGAGACTTTTTTCTGTTGATCTTGAAGCCTAGGTACTCTAGGAACTGGATCACTTGACTGGAAGCTTGCAAGCATTCTGTCTCGGATGCTGCCCACACCAACCAGTCGTTCAGGTAGGCTACTACCTGAATTCCCTTTAGGCGTAATTGTTTGAGAGCTACGCTCGCAAGCTTTGTAAAAATCCTTGGGGCTATGTTTAGCCCGAATGGCATGGCTCCGAAGGTGTATAGTCTTCGTTGTAGCCTGAACCCTAGGTAGGGGGAGAGTCGATGGCCAATTGGAATGTGCCAATAGGCGTCTGACAAGTCTATAGAGACGGAATATACCCTCTTGGGCAGTAAGGTCCTTATGTGTTGCAGTGTTAGCATTTTGAATTTGCAATTCACTATGAACTTGTTGAGTGGCGACAAGTCTAGAATGACTCTGAGCTTTTCTGAGTCTTTCTTGGGAACACAAAACAGCCTCCCTTAGAAATTGATGGGCTTCACCCTTCGGATCACCTTTTTTCTCCAACAGTTCTTGAACGTACTCCTCCATAACGGGGGTGGAGTGTTGGAAAAACCGAAGGCACGGGGGTGGAGTGCTGTACCATCTCCCGCCCAGTCCATTCTTGAGTAGGCTGTGGGCCCAGGGATTGAAGGTCCACCGATCCCGAAATTTCAGAAGTCTCCCTCCTACCGGTCTCACCTCACTTGGACTGCCGTCCTGAGGTCTTGCCTTCCTGACCACGACCACCCCTGAATCCCCTTCCCCTTGAGGGGCGTCTAGACGAGCCTCTGGCTGCTCCTCTAGGCTTTGCTCGAAAGGAAGTAGACTGCCCTTCGAACGCTGGGGTGAATGCCGTGGACTGTGTCGACACGGCCTGGGGTACCCACTGAAAAGTGGTCGGGGTTTGTGCCACGATCAGGGACACTGGGGGCAATGGCAATTGCAGTTGCTGTTGCTGTCTAAGAGGCTTGGCTGCCCGAGACGGTAGCCTAGTCCTCATAGTCTTCCTCTTTGGTTGAGGACCCTCATCCGGGGAAGACTTTCTTTTGATAGACAGGTCCCACTTCTGGAGAAGGTTTCTATTCTCCAAGGCGGCCTTATCAACAACTTCTTTGACCAAGTCAGTAGGGAAAAGGTCTTTTCCCCAAATGTTGGAGGGGATTAGTTTCCTTGGCTTGTGCCTCACCGTAGCCGAGGTAAACACGAACTCCCTACAAGCTCTCCTTGCCTTGACGAAGCCATAAAGGTCCTTCGTCACTGTGGCCAGATGAGTCTTGGCCACCACCATGAACATTTCATGGACCTTGGGGTCACTTGCCATCGTCTCGAGAGTAGTCTGAAGAGACATTGAGGCAGTCAGTCTTTCTTTTGTAACGAACTCTCTTCGCAAAAGAAAGTCAGACAGCTTAGGGAGGTCCTCGCCGAACTGACGTCCGGCAATATCAGCCTCCAACTTTCCAACTGAGAACGTAAGATGGACGTCCTTCCAGTCTTTGTGGTCCATAAGCAGGGCCAGCAACAAGGGTTTACACTCCTCTAGGGAGGGGCAAGGCTTGCCGGCCTCGACTGCTTTTAGTACAGCCAGAAACCCTTTCTGTAAAAGGGGGGAAAGCTCTAGTAGGCGAGGACACAAAGGAAGGGAGCTTCCTGTTCAATGCGGCTACCTTTGAGTTAGAGAAGCCCCTCTCTTTCATCGAGGATGAAAGTAGAGCTTGAGCCTTAGCATGGTCCATCACTATGACCTCCTTCGGCTCTGTCTCCTCCTTTGAAGCTGGTTCCTTCCTCAGCCGGACATAACAGTCCGAATATGATGCCTTGCTGGGCCAGAATTCCACCTCCTCCAGGGGAACTGAGCCCAGCTTATCCGAGATGACGATCTTTCCAGTCGTCATCGGCATGTGCTCAGCATACCTCCATGGGTTAGCATCTGAGCACAAGTGAAGGTCTTTCACATTGAGCTTTTCTGGGGCCCATGTAATTCTGCAAGGCACTGCATTCGCAGTTCCATTGCAGCCGCCTTCTCCTGATTCTACTTCTGCATTTGTTGGATCATTCCAACAATAGAAGAGAGGGCCTGTCCCAGCTCTACTGGGAGACCGGCCAATGTTGAGGGAATAGGCTCCGGAATCTGAACCGGAGTAGCCGACACCTCGTCGACGTCTACCTCTACAACGTCTGGGGCTTGAACTTCATCCTGGGCTTCTGCCAGGAGGTCTTCCTCCAGACACTCGTCCACATCAGACATCCTGTCATCTAACTGGATGTCTTGCATCGCGACCGCGACTACAGCATCCACCTGGATCTGAACTTAGGGGATCTCCTCTTGAGGCTGGGGAATCACTGCATCAGCTGATGCCTTAGGGAAAAGATACGCCCTCATCTTCTCACTTGGAAGATAAGGGCCAGAAGTGTTCTTTTGGAAGCCCCTTACCCAGGTACGAAGCTTCTTCCTAGCTATATCCCTTGATTCCTCCATCAAAGGTTTCAGTAATCAGGTTAGTGCACACAGTACATACCTGAGGGTCCAAATACCGGAGATCATCCTTGGAGACAGCGTATGCTGCGTGTCTCCTACAAAACTCATGTCCGCAGAGGTTCTTGCTGTGGACGTTGCAGAAAGCACTTCCGCACTTCGGAGTGTCCTTCTGTAAAGAGAAGAAATTTCCATGAGTATCAAGTGAACTATGTATCACTGGATATGCATAGTATAGCATAACAATTTAGAAATGAAAGACACACACTTGTGTTTCCCTCACAACCCATTGATGCAGCCTTCCAGATAATAAAATCAAATGGTTAATCTCTTCTAGAGTAACCAATGCAAGGTTTCCAGAGGAAACAGGTGGAGCTCACACCTAAGCAATGATTTTAAAATCCTGGATAATAGACAGGAAAGAACTCACTTTCCTATCTGTAAGGCAACAGCAAAGGGATGTGTAAGAAAACACAATAGTATTAGAAGACACAGTGCTGTACCAAAACCCTTACCATAGTTTTCTTCTTACTGTATATGTTATACTGAAGAATACTAGTACAGTATAGGGGGATGCGTGCCGGCCAGCACTTGCCGGCCGGCACACACCACAACTAGCTTCAAAGTATACTACTTAACAGCTATAAGGCGGCAGCACTCTGATTCAATGCATGTGCCGGCCAGCAGCAACTGCTGGCCGGCAACAGCCAATGTCGGCCGGCAATGGCTGCCGGCTGGCAACTACACAAGGTAGTACCCAGCTGCCGGCCACACTTTTGGTGACCGGCAGACAAGGGCTGACATAAGCCGGCCGGCAAAGGTACAAGACC
>NC_090740.1:103897894-103902894 GCF_036898095.1 Palaemon carinicauda | reverse complement strand
GTTAAACCTGGAAAAAAAACTTGCCACATCACATGAAAATGAAAAATTCGTTTATTTACACTTGTGTAAAAACACATGGCACTTAGTGTTCAGTCTATGTTTCATCACCTTTGTATACTGGAACAGTCCATAATGTCACCGTGATGACATTCCACTTACACTCAAAGTGCCAACATTTACACCCTTTAAAATTATAGTCCCACATAATTCACTGCACCTCGCAGCACTAAGCGACAGGTTTTAGCATACTACCTAGCACTACCACGAAACGTTTCTGTTCTTACACTTGCTTTGCATAGTGTTTAAAAAACAGTCTGGATGACTTCCATCCAGTAAACAAGCGAAGGCTCTCGACATCCATAAGCTGGAAGAAATTTAGTGAAGCAGCAATCTTCCTAGGATCATGACATGTGGGTGTACTGTCAGGATCCGCTCTGCAAATAAAGTAGGTGATCTTCACCCTTAGTCGTTTCAGGGATAAGAGGTGTCCTCCCCTGAAGTGTGAAGTTCTGCGAAGATAGACCTTTAGACTATCCACTGGACACAGCGAGACATCTTCCTCAGAGGGCCGATTCTCCTAAGACCCCACCTCTTAGTGGGTAGCTCATTCTTGGCGAGAAACGTTGGGTTGGGAAAGAGATTTAACTCTCCTGTTTCAGCTAACTGGATATGGCCTTCGTCCCTAGACAAGGCGACTATTTTACTAACTCTAGCTCCTGGAGCTAGAGCAAACAAGAATATAAGTTTTTGAGTCAAATCTTTCAAAGAGCAAGCGTCATTATCCAAACTTAAAGCAAAATGTAGTACATCATCCAAAGACCATCAGATGGGCCTAAGTCTAGCACAGGGCTTAGGGATTTTGTTAAAAATCTCATTAGACAAGTCTACCTGGAAAGCATGAAGCAACAGTCTTGTCAAGGCAGATTTACACGTTATCGCGTTGGCTGCTAAACCATGTTCATGAAGGTGAATAAAGAAAGACAAACAGAAATCCATCGAGATTTCCTTTGGATTTGTTGCCTTAACAAAGGCCACCCATTTCTTTCAAGATTACTGGTATTGCCTTTTGGTAGATTTTGACTCATATTCCTCTAAGAATTCTATACTTTCTTTCGAGATCCCAAACCTTTTTTTTTATTGCTAGAGTAACAAAATCATGAGATGAAGGTCTCGGGTTTTCTGTAATGAAGTGAAGACAGTCGACTTCTGAACTTGTTGAGACAGAAGTGGGTCCGACAGGGGGATCATCTTCTGCTCTAATTCCAAAATGAAGAGGAACCAGTTGCTCCGGGGCCACTTGGGAGCCGCTAAGGCTGCTGTTCCTCGAAAAGATCTCAGCTTGTTGAGGACCTTCATCAGCAGGTTGGGTTGAGGGAACATGTAAATCCTTGTCTATTTGTTCCAGTCCCGTTACATGGCATCTAATGCTTCCACAAGAGGGTCCTCATACTGGGTCACGTATCAATGAAGTTTCTTGTTATCACTCATTGCAAAGAGGTCTATCTGCAGTTCCGGGACTTGATGCAGGATGAAGGAGGAGGATTTTGCTTATAGGGACCATTCTGACTCTATCGGAGCTATCTAGGATAGAGTGTCTGCTGTTACATTGCAGAACCCTTGAAGGTGAACTGCTGACAAGTGCCATCTCTTCTTTTCCGCTAACCGGAAGATGGGCAGCACCACTTGGTTGAGTTGAGGCGATCTCGGGCCTTGACAATTAAGACATTTCATTGCCACCTCGCTATCCAGAATCAGTCTTACGTGGACTGAAGGACGAGGGGGATAATTTCTTTAATGTGAGGAGGACTGCCATGGCCTCCAAAATGTTGATATGAAAGGTCCTGAATAGAGAGGATCAAGTTCCTTGCACTCTGTGTTGATGGCAGTTAACCCCCCATCCTTCCAATGATGCGTCCGTGTGGGTGACAACCGAGGGTGAAGGCAGCTCTAGAGGTATTGACCTCTTGAACATCCTGGCCTCCGTCCTTGGCTTGAGAAGTGATCGTAGCCGAATCGGTAGAGGTCTTTTTAGATCTCTTCAAGCGTTTGATGCGCATCTTCTCCAGACTCCTGATGCATCTTTTAGCTGTGCTCTTAGCACTAGGTCTGACACTAATGCAACTTGGAGGGAGCCCAGCACTTGCTCCTGTTAGCGTCTTGAAATCCTGTCAGATTTTAAAAGTCTTCTGACAGATCCCGCTATATCTCTCCTCTTCTTTAACGGAAGGGAGAGACGATGAGACTGTAGATCCGAATGTATGCCTAGCCATTGGAAATTCTGAGCAGGAGATAGTCGAGATTTTTTGGTGTTGATCCTGAATCCTAGAAGTTCCAGGAACTGGATCACTTTCTTGGATGCTTGCAAGCATTTCGCTTCGGATGCTGCCCACACCAGCCAATCGTCCAGATATGATACAACCTGGACACCCTTTAGGCGTAGTTGTTGAACAACTCCTTCAGCAAGCTTCGTGAAGATCCTTGGGGCTATGTTTAGTCCGAAGGGCATAGCTCTGAAAGTGTACTTTCTTTTTTGTAGCCTGAATCCTAGGTAGGAGGAGAGTTGGCAATTCATTGGAACATGCCCAAAGGCCTCTGCCATGTCTATGGAGACTCTGTATGCCCTTTTGGGCAACAGGGCCCTTATATGTTGAATGGTCAGCATCTTGAACTTGTCGTTCTCGCTAAAGTTGTTGAGTGGCGACAAATCCAGAATGACTTTGAGTTCGTCTGAGTCCTTCTTGGGAACACGAAACAGCCTTCCTTGGAATTTAATTAACTTTGCCCTCTTTATCACCCGTTTGCTCAGGAGCTCTTGGGTGTATTCTTCCAGAATGGGGGTGGAGTGTTGGAAGAACTGAGGAAAGGTTGGTGGAATTGTCTTCCAGCTCCAACCTAGTCCATTCTTGATTATGCTGTGGGCCCAGGGATCAAAGGTCTAGCGATCCCAGAAGAGTTGGTGTCTTCCTCCTACCGGAAACATTTCATTGCCACTGGTTACCGGAGGGCTTGCCTCCTCGACCCCTTGCTCCCCTACCCCCTCTTCCTCTCGAGGGACGTCTAGAGGAATCCCTACCTGACCATCTACCTCCAGGGCGAAAGGTAGTGGTCTGCCTCTCATAGGCAGGAGTAAAGGCTGGTGACTGAGTCACCACTTGCTGGGGTACCAACTGGTCGGTGGGTTGGGGCTGTGCCACCATCTGTGGCGCCACGGTCACGGGAAGCTGTTGTTGTCTAGCGAGGAGAGCTGGCACTCTTGGTCTCTTTGTCTTCTTCTTCGGTTCGGGACCCTTATTCAGGGAAGACTTCCTCTTAGGCAAAATGCCCCACTTCTGGATCTTTCCCCCAGATATTGGAAGATATCAACTTCATGGGGCCGGTTTTAACTGCAGCCGAAGAAAACATAAACTCTCTACAAGCCCTTCTTACCCTAACAACGCTGTAGAAACCTTTCGTTAAGGTTGCCAAATGTGCTTTGGCCATGACCATGAACATGTCTTGGGTTCTTTGCTCACTAGCCATTGCCTCGATGGACTCCTGGAGGGACAGAGAGGAAGCAAGATTCTCCTTTGTATCTTGTTCCGTGCATAGGAGAAACTCAGACAACTTGGCAAGGTTTTCATTGAACTAACGTCCAGCGATATCAGCCTCCATCTTCCCGACTGAGAAGGTAAGATGATTATCCTTCCAGTCTTTATCATCCGACAGCAAGGTTAGGGAAAGAGGCCTACACTCTTCCAGTGTAGGGAAACGCTTCCCTGCTTCCCCTTCCTTAACCACCGCCTTGAGTAATTTTTCCGCGAAGGGGAAAAACATTGTTGTTGGAGCAAGAAAAGAGGGATGCTTCTTGCTCAGGGCAGGCACCTTGGAATCTGTGAAGCCCTTGTCCTTCAAAATGCTAGCTAGCGAAGCCTGAGCCTTCGAATGGTCAAGCATTATGACCTCCTTAGGCTCTCTCTGCTCCATGAATACCGGTTCCATCCTTACACGAACAAAGCAGTCCTTGATAGGACTCAAAGCTGGGCCAGAACTCGATATCCTCAGTGGGGACGGCTACCAGCTTTTCTGAAATAGAGATCTTACCATTAGCTATTGGCATGTTCTCGGCATGCCTCCATGGGTTAACCTAGGAACACGAGGGGAAGATCCTTAACGATGAGTCTCCGTTGAGACCCACGGGGCGCTGTTATTTGAAGAATCTCCTTCCTGAATTCAGCTTTCCTTTGTTCGCTCCTCTTCTCGAACATTTCCATCATCGCTTTGATGGCAGACAAGATGTGGTCCGACCCCACAGGTTGAGGAGCGGAGGACGTAGAGGGTACAGGTTCTAGGCAGCAACCGACAAAACAGAAACTGTTTCGGCTTCCTCTTCTTCTGGCTCCGGGGCAATCGTTGACTCCTCTTCTCGACCTTCCACCAGAAGGTCATTTTTGGTGGCCTCTAACAACTCTGACCTCCTCTTATCATCTAGATGGATGTCCTTCATCGCACCCGAGACATCCGTGTCAATGGATATCTGGACATAAGGAATCTCAGGGGGAGCTGAGGAATGACAGCATCCGCAGATGCCTTGGGGAATAGAAGGGTTCTCATCCGCTCAATAGGGAGGTAATGCCCCATGGAATTCTTTTGAAAACCACGAACCCATTTGCGCAGCTTGTCCCGAGCTGCATCCCTTGACTATGCTGACTTGGGATTTTCAAAAGGTCCTTACATACTGTACATACTTATGGGTCACAGTATTTGAGAGGTCCCTTGGTGATAGAACAGCGGGAGTGTGTCCTACACCTCAGATGGCCATAAAAGTTCCTGCGGCGAACCCGCAGAAAAATGCTATCGCATTTGATGTATTCCTCCTGTAATGAGAGGAAAATGAAATGAGTCTAAAGTAGTCTATCTCACTAGACTAATAATATTAAAATAAAGATTATCACAATAATTTCATTTTATTCAATTTTATTGCATATAGCTTAGGATAAGTAAGCTGGAAATGGAATAGGAGA
>NC_090740.1:103882894-103885394 GCF_036898095.1 Palaemon carinicauda | reverse complement strand
AAGGGGACTCGCTATCTCCAATACTCTTTTTAGTAGCTATGATTCTCACAGTAAGAGTGCTGAAAAATACCAAAGTTTGTACCTGTTGTTCATAGATGACATCAAGCTGTTCGGAAAAGATGCTAAGGGAATACACAAGATAATACAGATGATAAGAATTTCATCAGGGGACATTAGGATGTAGTTTAGGATAGGTAATTATGCCGTACTTAACAATGAGAAAGTAAAATTAACAAAGACGGAAGGGATAGGGCTGCCAGAATGTCATGAAGGATATCGATGAAGCAGGCCATAAATATTTCGTTGTAATAGAAGTAGATACCAAGAAAACACCGAGAGATGAAAGGAAAGTTTAGAATGAAATACATCCAAAAAAATAAAAGCTATAATGAAGCCAAAGCCTAATTCTGGTAACATTATAGACTATAAACACTTGGCCAGTGCCAGTAATAAGGTACAGTACTGGGTGCTGGAATAGTGGAGTGTAAGAGGTCAGAGATATGCAACATGAATAAGATTACTAGAAAGTTAAGGAACACGCACCAAGCACTAGCTCAAGAGCAAATATTGAAAAGTTCTATATACCATAAAGCTAATGAGGATATGGTCTCATCATTAGAGATGAGAGTATCAATTTTTAAACTACAGTAGAACACTGGGATAGCACCTCAAGTCCAGTGAAGAAGAATGGAAAAAGAGTGGATTGGAAGAAAAGTTCATAAAAGAGGATGAAAATTCAGATATTTAAAGGAAAAGAACAAGTAGACTAGAAGAATTAAATCGAGAACCGAAGGATGAACAATTCTTAAGTAACTGAAGAACTGGCCAGTAATGATACATGACATTGGCTAGAGAAAAGAAAACTTAAAAAGGAAACTAAAGTGATGATTATGACACCACAAGATCATGCCGTATGAACAAAATATATTCAACAAGCAACCATTCAGGTCAGACATCACTCCGTTCGACGGGACAAAGTAAAAGGTATCACACATAGAAGTCACGGTACCGTAGGACTTAAGAGTGGAAGAAAAGATTGAAAAGTACTAGGACTTGTAGATTGAATTGAGAAGGCTATGGAATGTGTGGGTAGAGGTGGTACCAATCATCGCAGGAGCACTAGACACCACACATAAGTTATTTAAAAGAAGGGTAATATGACAGAAGGAGACATAGCCCCTGGATTTGTGTAGGAGAGCGTACTAAATGAAGCAGCATACATTGTGTGGAAAATAATGGATTTCACACTAAAATCCATCAGTTACAGTATACTGTGATTCATATTTATAATAATAATAATAATAATAATAATAATAATAATAATAATAATAATAATAATAATAATAATAATAATAATAATAATGGTAAAGCAAAAAATCCAAGAAAATAAAGAAGATCGGTTTAATAAAATTCTACATATGTGAGAGCAAATTACTATATCAAGGCATAAAATGTTTCTAAGATCAAGACAGTGGATGAAGCGAACAGGATTGATATACCTAGTTACTTACTCGGAGGTTGGAAGAGAGTCACAGTATATGCTATTCACTAACGTAGCCGTTCCTCATTGAGAAATTAGACATAAGAACAATTTTCCTCATGACGTTTTATAATGAATGCCTTCTCCTTTAAAGATTATTTCATGAGCTTTGAAGAAAATAAATAAAGCGTCTAGTTCCCATTCTGTCGTTATCAAAGTCTGCATCTCCTCACAAGAAAGTCAATTGGACAAGGAGGATAACGATAGAATTAAGAAAAAAAAAAATATAATTTTCCTTTGATCGCACAACTCATCTGAAGTCTCCTGAGGCATGGATTTATTGGAATTTCAACTAGTCTTAAAATTGATGAAATGCGTCTTCCAAAGTTTCAGATTTTTTTATATATAGGTGTTATGTAAAAAAAATAATTTTCCTTGATTTTTTGCATGAATATTTCTGTGATGTATATTCGAGAATGCATTTGACTAATTTTCTTTGTAGTTGTAAGACATTAAAACAGATATATTTAAAACTACGTTTGGCACAGGCATTGTTATTATTAATAAAGAATAATGATATATAGTTTGTAATATCATTTCTTGATATATTTTATGCCAATAATCTTTTAGTTACGTGCTAAAATGCTTTAATGAATGTCAAAAGTCGATATTTGGTGCAATATTTTGCAGTGACACTATCAGACTAGTAATCCATTGATTTTAAAATGTAACTGAAAAGGTGAGTCCTTGTAGTGAATGGTGGTCATTTCTTTATATTATTATCTTACAATATAATGGAAATGATTTGGATACATTAAACAACTTGAAGTTTCCCCATATAGCTCCACACGTACACTTTTAACACGGTATGAGCGTACCTAAGTAAATATAAGTGTTTATTTTTATTTTTTTTTTATTTTTTTTTTTTTTTGGAGAAGAAGATATTTTATGAAAAAAATAAAGAATGCAGCTTTACTTGATTTTTAATGATCCTTTCACTTTGTTTTACTATAATTAAAT
>NC_090740.1:103872894-103875394 GCF_036898095.1 Palaemon carinicauda | reverse complement strand
ATGATGTATCTTTCTTGTTGCTATTAATTCTTATACTCTCTGGAGGCATTGAGAAAAATCTGGGACCAGTTCGTCCTAGATATTGTCCAAGTCGTCTACTTTATTGAAATTTTCGTGGTCTTGATGCAAATATTCAAGACCTTACAGCTGTCTCCAGTCAGTATGATAATCTTTTGTGCTCAGAAACTTAGGTTTCTAATATGAGGCACCCATCTGGGCTCCTTATATCTGGTTTTAAGAAACAATTTATTTTGTCACGCGCTTTCATCCATCGGACCAGGGGAATGACCATGTATATTAGGACAGGCAACCCTGTTTCTCATAAGTCCTGCTAAGATTATAGATGTCATGAGATTCAGGTAATAAAAGTTTCAGGCAGGCATAATAACTTATATTTACGTTCAATCTACGAGAATCCAGACATGGATGATTCTCTCTTCGATTGTCTTCTTACAATTATGGCAAAGATACAAGAAGATGATTAAATTGCCTCCTTTTTTCTTTGTTGGTGATTTCAATAGTCAACATAGGGAGTAGTTAAATTCTGTTCCTCCTACCGATCGCCATGGCTTAAGAGCTTTAGACTTTGCCTTTGACTCAGGCTGTGAGCAAATCATAAGTGAAGGTACTCACAGGTCCAGTAACTGCTTGGACCTCGTATACACCGACTCCCCTGGCATTATAACAAGTAAGGATGGTTCTCCAGTTGGACAATCTAATCATGTCTTGATTTCCTTACTAGTGAAGACTGGGTAGCCTTTTCTTGGTGTATCTTACTCATGTAAGATTTACATGAAATCTCAAGCAGACTAGAATAAAATTTGGCATGATCTTTTGGGCTTGAACTGGTCACAATTGTATAGTAGTATTGATCCTGTAGTCCCTTTGAATGAGAGTCTAGTCAACATAATTGATATGCATATCACTTCTCGTATACTAAGGTACCGAGTGAAAGATAAACCATGGTTCAATGATGATTGTAGACGTGTTTATTTGAAGAAGAAGGAGGCCTATCATCTTTGGAAGGATAACAGATCATATTTCACCTGGAATAACTATACTCAGCTTAAAGCTTTTGCTCAGAGAATATGCTTCAATTGAAAAAGATTATAATTTAAGCATTAAAGGAACCCTTCTGGTACAACCCAGGAGCATAAGTGGTGGACTACCCGGAAATTTGCATAATTGATATACATATTACTTTTCGTATACTAAGGTACCGAGTGAAAGATAAACCATTGTTCAATGATGATTGTAGACGTGTTTATTTGAAGAAGAAGGAGGCCTATCATCTTTGGAAGGATAATAGATCAGATTTCACCTGGAATAACTATACTCAGCTTAAAGCTTTTGCTCAGAGAATATGCTTCAACGGAAAAAGATTATAATTTAAGCATTAAAGGAACCCTTCTGGTACAACCCAGGAGCATAAGTGGTGGACTACCCGGAAATTTGCATGCTTTGGTGTAGATGCAACAGTATCTGTTTTACTTAAACCAGATAACTCTTTCACTCTCTGTCTAAAGGAGAAGACAACCCTTTTGGCAGATGTATTTGACGCAATCAGAGCAATAAAAAACTAGAACTTCCATGTTTCTGTTTTAGTGACGCTAAACTAACTAGTTTAGCTTTTCGATCTCGTGAAATTAAAGCTCTCTTGGTGGACCTTGTTACTTATAAAGGTGTAGATCCTAATGGTATTTTTCCTTTGTTTTTTTAATAGACAAAGATTTCTTCTTTTTCTTCTTCTTCTTCTTTTTCTTCTTCTTCTTCTTCTTCTTCTTCTTCTTCTTCTTCTTCTTATTATTATTATTATTATTATTATTATTATTATTATTATTATTATTATTATTATTATTAGCTAAGCTACAAACCTAGTTGGAAAAACAGGATGCAATAAGCCCAGAGGCTCCAACGGGGAAAAATAGCCCAATGAGGAAAGGAGAAAAGGAAATAGAATATTTTAGGAAGAGTAACAATATTAAAATAAATATCTCCCATATAAACTAAAAAAACAAAACAAGAGGAAGATAAATAAGATAGAATAGTGTGCCCGAGTGTACCCTCAAGCAAGAGAACTCTAACCCAAGACTGTGGAAAACCCTGGTACAGAGGCTATGACACTATCCACGAATAGAGAACAATGGTTTAATTTAGGAGTGTCTTTCTCCTAGAAGATCTGCTTACCATAGCTAAAGAGTCTCTTCTACCCTTACCAACAGGAAAGTGACCAGTGAATGATTAGTGTAGTAACCCTATGAGTGATAATTTGTGTTGTCAGGTGCAGGAGGATATAGAATATGTAGAGAATGGGCCGGACTATTCAGTGTGGATGTGTGTAAGCAAAGGGAAAATGAACCGCAACAAGAGAGAAGGATCCAATGTAGTATTATTTGGCCAGTCAAAAGACCCCATGATTCTCTAGTGGTAGTATCTCAACGGGTGTCCAGTACCCTGGCCAACCTACTACTTATAAAGTTATGTTATTTTGCGGGAGATA
>NC_090740.1:103855394-103865394 GCF_036898095.1 Palaemon carinicauda | reverse complement strand
CTATATATATATGTATATATATATATATATATATATATATATATATATATATATATATATATATATATATATATATATATGTATATATATACACATACATATATATATATATATATATATATATATATATATATATATATATATATATATATATATACATATATATATAGTAGGATATATATATATATATATATATATATATATATATATATATATATATATATATATATACATATATATATATATATATATATATATATATATATATATATATGAATATATATATATATATATATATATATATATATATATATATATATATATATATATATATATATATGTATATATATGTATACATTATTATATATACAGTATATATATATGTATATATATACATACATATATATATATATATATATATATATATATATATATATATATATATATTTATATTTATATTTATATATATATATATATATATGTGTATATATATATATATATATATATATATATATATATATAAATAAATAAATATATATATATATATATATATATATATATATATATATATATATATATATATATATATATATATATATATATTTTACATATATATATATATATATATATATATATATATATATATATATATATATATATATATATATATATATATATATATATGTATATTTACATATCAGAATATATATATATATATATATATATATATATATATATATATATATATATAAATATATATCTAAATGTATATATATACAGTATATATATATACATATATATATATATATATATATATATATATATATATATATATATATATATATATATATATATATATATATATATATATATATATATATATTTATATATCTATATATATATATATATATATATATATAAATATATATATATATATATATATGAGATGAGAATGAGAGAGATTACAATAGATGAAGTAAGGAGAGCACTAGATGAAACGAGAATAGGGAAAGCGTCTGGTATGGATAGTGTGAGAGCTGAGATGTTGAAGGAAGGGGGTGTGAATGTACTTGAATGGTTAGTGAGATTGTTGAATATGTGTTTTGTGTTGTCAATGGTACTAGTAGATTGGGTTTTTGCATGTATTGTACCACTATCTAAGGGTAAGGGAGATGTGCATTAGTGTTTTAATTCAAGAGGTATTAGTTTGTAAAGCGTAGTTGGAAAATTGTATGGTAGAGTATTGATTAATCGGATTAAGGATAAAACAGAATGTAATCTTAGAAGTACAGGGTAGTTTTAGAAGAGGTAGGGGTTGTATGAATCAGATTTTTACAGTAAGGCACATATGCGAGAAATAGTTAGCAAAAGGTAAGGAGGTGTATGTTGCTTTTATGGATCTGGAGAAAGCGTATGATAGAGTTGATAGGGAAGCAATGTGGAATGTGATGAGGTTATAGAGAGTTGGTGGAAGGTTTTTGCAAGCAGTGAAAAGTTTTTACAAAGGTAGTAAAGCATGTGTTAGGATAGGAAATGAAGTGAGTGATTGGTTTCCGGTGAGAGTGGGCCTGAGACAGGGATGTTTGATGTCGCCGTGGTTGTTAAACTTGTATGTTGATGGAGTGGTGAGAGAGGTGAATGCTCGAGGGCTTGGACGAGGATTAAAACTGGTAGACGAGAATGACCATAAATAGGAGGTAAATCAGTTGTTGTTCACGGATGATAATATACTGCATGCAGACACAGAGGAGAAGCTTGGCTGATTAATGACAGAATCTGGAGAAGTGTGTGAGAGAGGAAAGTTGAGAGATAATGTGGGTAAGAGTTAGATTATGAGATGTACGAGAAGGGAAGGTGGTGCAAGGTTGAAGGTCATGTTGAATGGAGAGTTACTTGAGGAGGTGGATGAGTTTAAGTACTTGGGGTCTATTGTTGCAGCAAATGGTGGAGTGGAAGCAGATGTACGTCAGAGAGTGAATGAAGGTTGCAAAGTGTTGGGGACAGTTAAGGGAGTAGTAAAAAATAGAGGGTTGGGCATGAATGTAAAGAGGGTTCTATATGAGAAAGTGATTGTACCAACTGTGATGTATGGATCGGAGTTGTGAGGAATGAAAGTGATGGAGAGACAAAAATTTAATGTGTTTGAGATGAAGTGTCCAAGGAGTATGGCAGATGTATCTCGAGTAGATAGGGTTAGGAACGAAGTGGTGAGTGTGAGATGTCAGAACGAGTTGACCCCTGCCCTCATTACCGACCAGGAAACGCCTGGACCTGAAATATCTACGTTCCTGTCAACGGTCGAGAGCTACTGTGAAGAGTAGTATTTTTTTTTTGTATTATTTATCTATCACATTGACTGTTCCCCTATTTGCTGGAGTGTAGTTTAATCAAATGACTTTCTTTGTTTAGTTCAGTACTTCCTAAGTACTCAATCAAGAAGCATTTACCTTTGACTAGTTGTAAATAAAATTATGTTTTCTTTTGCGAGTTTTCTTTCTATATTTCCTATTGTTTAATTGTTTATTGTAGTTGAAAAGTCCCCATTTCATTAATCAATTTACAAGAACCTGGTTCGATCCCCACGAGGATCGTAACATATATATATATATATATATATATATATATATATATATATATATATATATATATATATATATATATATATATATATATATATATATAGTTAGTAATGGTAGTCATTGCACCCCTTCTGCCAAAGACCCCACCAGCAAGGCCTTCGTCGGCCGGCCACGAGTTTTGGGACTCTGCCCAGATTCTCACCCGTCCCCCAACCATCCTATACCAGTCTACTTCCCTTTGAGGTTTCATTTTTCAGCCATTTTTACTTATAATGCGGCAATGTCAAGATCCCAGGAGAAAGAGGAGGCCTATTGATGGCGGTGTCGGGACACGTGAAAAGCCCTGACCAATGAAACAACAGTCAGGCCAGTTCCAACCCCCCCCTTGGGAGAAAAAAGGGAGCTAAGTCTGCCTAGGTGCGGCAGGGGATCCATCTTCTTGACTCAACCTCCTTGAGGGAACCACCATATCTCTTTACCCTCAAGACATCAGGAAGGCAGGACCTCTGTTTACATTTACTCCACAAGGGAGTAACCAGAGTCCATTTTACTAAGGTAAGGTGTCTGATTTTGAGATCCTTGTTATCCTTACCCAACCTCCCATCCCTTCTTTATGACATCCAATTTTTTCCTCTTATCCTTTAAAGATATATCTTACCCACTGAACCTTTTAACCTATTCCCTATATCCCTCCATGTGTGCCGTTTGCTTCTATCATTAATTAATTCACCCTGTGACAGTGTTGATTCCCATGTGTAATGTTTAAATCCCTGAGCTTTGCATTTTCATTTAATTTGCTCAAAGTTTTCAACCAAACGACTTCATCGTGTTCCTAGCCGGTAGAAGTAAGTGTGCTGTTAATAATTCAATTTATTTCCCTTTCCAGGAAACATTGTGTTAAATATATTTTTTCTTTCCAACTTCAGAATCCTTGTATTCTCGTTTTCTTTATCTTGTTAAATATATTGTTTTTATCTTTTCTTTCCAACTTCAGAATCCTTGTATTCTCGTTTTCTTTATCTTGTTTATTTTTAGTACGAAAAAAGTACTTTCACTTTTTTAATAATCCTTGGTTTTCAACTCTCTTGGAAAATAAAAAGATCTCAAATGTAACTTTAACCCTGGATAGGTACGATGGGTCGTTCGCGACCCCGAGCGTCAAAAAAAAACAGGTTTTTCTCACGTGACTCACCCCCGTGACTGAATTTGTGGGTGATCGACCTGCAGGAGGTGTCTCCTCTACACGCTCTAGTAGTTTCCATATGTGCATTGCTGTAGCTGTACTCCTTCCCCGATTTCTGAGACGCGTCGGGGTCGAGCGCGACCGAGTTTACCCTTCTAAGGTAGTTTGCATAATTATCAAAGTTATTACGTATTATGAAATTGTCGTAGAATGGTGCAACTTGTATAGGTTATCAGTTGTGGAAAGTCTTGGTGGATTGTTTGGCTACCATGTGCATGATTTTTTTTTTTGTTTAAATGTCGTTCATTACCACGAGGACCATTTTACCGCGAGTGCCCCTTTTTCATTTTTTTTCATTTTTTTGCCAAGTCATTTTTCCGTAAGATATTGCCAAATAGTGTCGTAAAACTTTTGCTTGTTTAGTGTTGGAAAGTGTGTCTAGATGATCTGGCTACCCATGCATGACTTTGTTTTTGTCAGATACGACGTAGTTATTGGTATATTGGGTATTTAACTGCGGTTACCAATTTCTGGTTTTTTTCAATATTTGTAAAAATTACTACGTAGTAAGGAATTGCCGTATATTATTCATTTTTTTTTCATGTTTATGTGTTAGAAAGTGTGCCTTGATGGTTGGGCTAACACGTGCATGTCTTTTTTTTTATCTGAGATGTCGTATATTAGAATGTCGGGCATTTTACCGCGAGTACCCCTTTTTCATTTGTTTTCATTTTTTTGCCAAGTCATTTTTCCGTAAGATATTGCGAAATAGTGTCGTAAAACTTTTGCTTTTTTAGTGTTGGAAAGTGTGCCTAGATGATCTGGCTACCCATGCGTGATTTTGTTTTTGTCAGATACGACGTAGTTATTGGTATATTGGGTATTTAACTGCGGTTGCCAATTTCTGTTTTTTTTTTTTCAATATTTGTAAAAATTTACTACGTAGTAAGGAATTGCCGCATACTATTGATTTTTTTTTCATGTTTATGTGTTAGAAAGTGTGCCTTGATGGTTGGGCTAACACGTGCATGTCTTTTTTTTTTATCTGAGAATGTTGGGCGTTTTTCCGCGAGTGGCCCTTTTTATTTTTTTTGCATTTTTTTGCTTAGTCATGTTACCGTAAGGAATTGGCAAGTAGTGTCGCAAAACTTATATTTTTATAGTGTTGGAAAGTGTTTCTAGATGATCTGGCTACCCATGCCTATTTTTTTTTTAGCCAGATATGGCGTATATATAAGTATGTGTTCGATTTTCCTGTAATTGCCATTTTTTCGTTTTTTCCCATTTCTTTCAAAATTACTACGTACTAAGGAACTATCACAGAGTAATGATTCATTTATATGTTTATTTGTCGGAAAATGTGCCTTAATGGTTTGCCTAGCACGTGGCTGAAATTTTTTTTTTCTGAAATGCCGTATATTAGAATGGCCATTTTTCCACGAGTGCCCCTTTTTATTTGTTTTGCATTTTTTTGCTTTGTCATGTTACCGTAAGGAATTGGCAAGTAGTGTCGCAAAACTTATAATTTTATAATGTTGGAAAGTGTTTCTAGATGATCTGGCTACCCATGCCTATCTTTTTTTTTTAGCCAGATATGGCGTATATATAGGTTTTGTTCGATTTTCCTGTGATTGCCATTTTTTCGTTTTTTCCCATTTCTTTCAAAATTACTACGTACTAAGGAACTATCACAGAGTAATGATTCATTTAGATGTTTATTTGTCGGAAAATGTGCCTTGATGGTTTGCCTAGCACGTGGCTGAATTTTCTTTTTCTGAAATGCCGTATATTAGAATGTTAGCCATTTTTCCACGAGTGCCCCTTTTTATTTGTTTTGCATTTTTTCGCTTAGTCATGTTACCGTAAGGAAT
Source organism: Palaemon carinicauda (assembly GCF_036898095.1). Taxonomy (NCBI): domain Eukaryota; kingdom Metazoa; phylum Arthropoda; class Malacostraca; order Decapoda; family Palaemonidae; genus Palaemon; species Palaemon carinicauda. The sequence goes on along the minus strand of NC_090740.1, from coordinate 103,859,761 downwards.
TGGCAAGTAGTGTCGCAAAACTTATATTTTTATAGTGTTGGAAAGTGTTTCTAGATGATCTGGCTACCCATGCCTATCTTTTTTTTAGCCAGATATGGCGTATATATAGGTATGTGTTCGATTTTCCGGTGATTGCCATTTTTTCGTTTTTTCCCAATTCTTTCAAAATTACTACGTACTAAGGAACTATCACAGAGTAATGATTCCTCTAGATGTTTATTTGTCGGAAAATTTTGTTTACTTTTTTTTTTTATTGAATATCATCAAATTTTTTTAGCTAAAATATTATATTGTTTTACATTTTTTTTTTTATTTTATTTCCCTTCAAAAAAATTTATTTGGGTCAGAATTTCAATTTTAAAGTCGTAAAATAATCGACAATTATCCAGCAACCAACCATACAATTTTTATGCATATCCAATAATAATTAGATTAGTAAATAACACCTTGAAATTGACATACCCTTCCTACATTTCAAGTGGCAGATTAGGGAGTCTGAGTCAGTGTGGTTGGCGGCCATTTTGTGGACATATCCGAAGCGTAAGCTGCCCTATCTATATATATTCTTGTTCCCTATAGAATTTGTGATATTTTGGTATATTTTTACCTGCATAAATATCATATTATATATTAAATATATGTATTTTTTTACGAAATTTCTAAGTACTCAAAAAATTATCTTTAGATATGGCCCCTGATATAAATGTAATTTACAAAATAATGAAGATTTTTTTACATATTTCTATTTTAGGATAACATATGTTTATTCCCTAAAAAAATTAGCAACTTCCTATTTCATTTGGGTACCCAAAAAAATTCATAAAATTTGGACAAATTTTTTTGGCCAAAAAAAGGTACTCTTTTTTTCTCATTTCAGATCTTCACCTCCATGGGTCTGACTTCATCCAAAATACATCAAGATTTGTCCTAAACATTCAAGAATCAATTCCTAAAAGGATTTGTGTATATATGTATAAACTTTATTTTTATGAATTTTTATGTCAGGTCTTTTTTTTCTACTTAATTTTTTAAAATATTTATAATAAATAGTTTTTCTGCAGATGAGTAGTATTTATCTTTACAGTTGTTTTAAGCATTCATTGAAGTTTTTTTTGGCAAAAGAAAAAAGGAGGTTACTGCAAAAACTGATTTTTCAAGAATTTTTTTTGGCGTCGGGGTCGTTCGCGTCCGAGTATACCCTTAAAGGGGTGTCCGAAGAGCGTACCTATCCAGGGTTGAATAACTTTAATAATTATTTAATACCTGTAAATACTTTGTGTGCTGGCATTTGAGACTATTTTATAGTATTTAGCCCTTCTTGAATTATTTAACAAAGTTAACGAGTAATGGTAAGAATTTTTACCAAGCAGTATCTGCCTAACCCTCCAAGGAAGCAGTTCTCTTGACTAAAGGAAAATGGATTAACTCGACCTTCGTTAGAAACTTGCCAACAAATGTGTGATCATTACTAATGAACTCTTTTCACTTGAAGGACTTTTATTGCTGTGAAATAATGAAGTGCCAAGTACCACCAGTTTCACTAAAGTGCAATGGAGAGACGAGGGCATGATTCTCCAAGGGAGTGAGTTTTCAGAGGAACCATATAATGTTTTGTGTAGCAGCATGGAAGAGAGGCCAAGACGGGGATACTATTTCCCTACCATAGTCTTTGGCATCCACCACATGCTGCTGGATTACTTCAGAGGGTTTCAACTCCGTGGATTTATATCGAGCAAGCAGGCGCTTGATAACTTTAAGGTAGGTCTCGGTAAATGTTGGCACACTTTACGAGATTTAAAGTTATTGAATGAATAATTCTAGCGCTGAGTCATTAATCCCGTAAAAAATAAAACTTGTAACCAGAAAAAATTTACTCTTGTTAATATTTTGCTTTGCCATTTATCATATCTTTTGAGATCTTTTTATTGAATCTTACTCTGAACTTTAAGTCGCTTGCATAGGCAATAATTTCATGTACAATTTTCTGATAGACGTATCATATCTTTTAAAGGCTATGCACAGTGGCATCATGGTAATGGTATTGCTCGACGAATCTTATAAACTTTTCACTGGTTATAAGCGATTCGGAGTGTGGAGGTTAGGTAACTAGTGCCATAGTTACCTAGATATTGGGGCAGCATCAAGTGTCATTAATATTAATTTATATTCTGCATAATATTATGCTTTAAATTTATTGTATGTTCAATAATAAATTCAATGTTCACTTTGATGTTTGTTTTCTCACCATTTTTCACAACCTTCATATAAGTTTTTTCCGAATATGGCGACCGTGACAGGATCTTATGACTTTTCTTTGATGCTTGCCCGATGTCTCTCCATTTGTACTGTGGGTGGAACGTTTACGTTATTTTTTGCATTTTAGTACTTTATCGTAAAGGTTGAGTAAATTTAATCTTTTTAACATATTCCTGAAATAAGTTATTTGCTCGGGAACTGCATTCATTGGATATTTTTTATATTCGAAACTTTGCTTCCTTGGTAATCTTTATTTATCGTCGTTGGCCTAGTTTTGATGCCATCGGTATTTCTTGGTGTTAACATATATTATGTAAAGTGATTCGGAGTGTGGAGGTTAGGTAACTAGTGCCAAAGTTACCTAGATATCGGGGCAGCATCAAGTGTCATTAATATTAATTTATATTCTGCATGATATTATGCTTTAAATTTATTGTATGTTCAATAATAAATTCAATGTTCACTTTGATGTTTGTTTTCTCACCATTTTTCACAACCTTCAAATAAGTTTTTTCCGAATATGGCGACCGTGACAGGATCTTATGATTTTGCTTTGATGCTTGCCCGATGTCTCTCCATTTGTACTGTGGGTGGAACGTTTACGTTATTTTTTGCATTTTAGTACTTTATCGTAAAGGTTGAGTAAATTTAATCATTTTAACATATTCCTGAAATAAGTTCTTTGCTCGGGAACTGCATTCATTGGATATTTTTTATATTCGAAACTTTGCTTCCTTGGTAATCTTTATTTATCGTCGTTGGCCTAGTTTTGATGCCATCGGTATTTCTTGGTGTTAACATATATTATGTAAAGTGATTGAGAGAATTTTACTTTTCAGCTTCGTTTTGTTACGCATACTTCAGCCTTTGAATATGTATTATATTTGTGATAGGTCAGGTAGTTGTATATATTCACAATGTCTGAACTTAAGAGATTAGTGAATCAAAGGAAGTATATAAGGAAGTGTGTGACAGAACATTTTAACCGTAAGGATAGTTTTCCTACATTAACTAGTGCAGCAAGGGAGATATTACTCTTGAAATTTGAACAATGGCTTCCAGAATTGAAAGACTTGAATAAGCAGATATTAGAACTTAAGTATGAGGAATGGGACGACGAAGAGGAAGAACGTAGGTCTGAGGAGGAATTGGACTCCTGTCAGGTCTATAATGACAAACTTTTATCTTGCTTAGCGGCTATTAGGAATCCTAGTGTGCCCTCTTCATCAGTTTCCCATTCGAATGACTCTCTTAGTTCCGCAAGAAGTTTGCTTAAGTCTCCCATAGCTCCCCTGCCTAAATACACTAGTTCTGATGACGAGGACCTTGCTAGATTTTTTGAAGAATTTGAAGACACTTTAAGTAAATTTGAATACCCTGAATACGATAAACTCTTGTTATTAAAGCAGCAGATCTCAGGCAGGGCCTTAGTTTTAGTAGAGTCCTTGGAAGCAGATAAGCAGGGATATTCACATGCAAAGCAATTACTACTGAAAACTCTAGCTTCGGATGACACACAGAAATTTAATGTTTTGAGGCAGTTATCCCATTTGAAACTTTCTAACAACACTGATCCATATGAATTTATCTCTAAGGTTAGGTTAATTATGGAAAGAATACGCAAATTGAAAATTACTGTGGACTGTATACTTCAGTTTTTTATATGGGAAGGATTGAATGATGCATTTAAGAATCATTTGATTCAAATTACTAACAGCTCCAAGCCAACGTTAAATGAAATTGTAGACAAGTTTTTTGAAGCTAGTGAGCGTTATTGTAGCCAGTCTAAGAAAACTAAAGAAGTCCCTAAACAATTTTCCCCCAAAACATCAAATGCTAGTGACCATGGAGCTACCAGCTTAGCTGTAGATGTAAAGTAAAAGCATGGATAATATGTTTTCACATGTAGTTGGAGTAGAGCTATAAATCTGAAGGTGTGCATGGACTTGAGTGTTAAAGAGTATCTTAGAGCCTTCCAGCTTCATACATTTGAGTTTGGACTACCAAATTTGTGTATTTCCGATCAGGGATCTCAGTTAGTAGCAGGAGGCAACGTAATTCTAGATTATTTAAAAGACCCAGAAGTTAAACTCTATCTAGAAGAGAATGGC
>NC_090740.1:103804248-103819248 GCF_036898095.1 Palaemon carinicauda | reverse complement strand
GATCAGAGATTCGTCTCGTAGGAGGGAGATTGACGAGATACGAATTCGGGAAAGAAAAAGGGGAGCCGCTCCCAAGGCTTCCCTATCCCCCGATTCGTATGCGTGCCTGGCGCCAATCCTGGCGCCATCTGTATTCCTTGTAGCGTACACGAGGTGCTACAGATACTGTATGTAGGGAGGGGTCCTACAGCCCTTTCTTAGAAAGGCAAGGGCGGGTCCATCAGGACGACATGGCTATCTCACCCAAAAATAGATTTTTCGCTTCGCTCAAAATCCGTTTTTTGGGCTCAAGCCATGTCGTCCTGATGGAAGTGTACCAGAGCATTACTGTATCTGTGGATTCTCAGAACGTGCCGTACTCCCCGGAGATATTTATTCCCGGTCGACTAGACCTAGAGACCTAAGATGTTACCGTTATACATCTTTTCAACTAACTATAAACTATGTTAGAGCTTCCTGCCCCCTACAGGGAAGAGTCCTACTAGACTCTGGAAAGTCTCGAAGAGTACATATATCTATGTATGAATACCAGGCAAGCTAATATAGTGGTCTCGCCCTATATTAAGTAAAGCATAGTTTGTATAGAACCACTGCGTCAATATATTGACCAGTAATCCTCACAATACTTGTATTGGACAAAGGTTTATATCCGCATAGGAAGAAACTAATAAAACCGCCCTCGTCCCTTTATGGGACGGAGTCCTCCCATTAGGGGACTTACATAAACCAATGCAACATAGCTTGCAAAACAGAACAATTCTATCAGAATTATCCCAGATAAGATACATAGAATTAAAATGCTCAATTATACCAATAAATTGACACAGGTGAAAGAGACGCAAGGTTCTCAAGAACAAGTTTATTGACAGATAATAAACAGACAGGTTAACAACAAATATATATATTTATATAAAAGAGGGTAACCCGAAACTTTAAGCATAAGTATGATAGTAAACAGAACTTGTTTATCTGAAAGAAAAACCATTAAACACCACTTTAATGAGATACCAAGGTATCAAGTCATAAAAAATCTGTATTACAAATCAATCACATTAGCGTTAGAAACGCTTGGCACACATGTCTGAACTTATGCAAGGTTCACCTTTGAAAGAAGGAACAGTCTATATGGGCACTTGGTGCCCTTATTTAGTTTGTAGTACAGTATGTACCTACACACTCACCCTGGACTTAATCGTCCCAATTAAGACCACTGTTCCTCGCAGAGTTAAACAGTAGGGTTAACTACACGACCCACTGCTACCACAGATCTCTTAAGTTCCTCTACTTGCTTTGCATAGTGGCGAAAGAACACCCTGGAAGACTTCCAGCCCGTGTATGAACGGAGATGTTCAAAATCCATACAATTAAAGAAATTTAGGGATGAGGCAACTTTCCTCGGATCGTGACCTGCGGGTGTACTGTCAGGATCCGCTCTGCGAATAAAATATGTCATTTTCGCTCTGAGTTGATTCAGAGATAAATTTGAGCCTGATGTTTCTCCCCTGAATAGTTGACTACCCTTGAAGTCTGAAGTTCTACGAAGATAGACCTTTAGGCATTCTACTGGACATAGAGATGCATCTTCTTTCAGAGGGCAGATTCTCCAGGGACCCCACCTGTTGGTGGGTAACTCATTCTTGGCGAGAAACGTAGGATCCGGAAACAGGTTCAGCTCCCCCCCATCCAGGAACTGAACACGACCTGCCTCTCTCGAGAGGGCTACGATCTCACTAACCCTGGCCCCGGACGCGAGTGCAAATAGGAAAATAACTTTTTGCGTCAAATCCTTTAACGCACATTCTTCATTGCTCAACAAGGAGGCGAAATGAAGAACTTTGTCTAAAGACCATGTGATGGGCTTTGGAGGTGCTGAAGGTCTGAGCCTAGCGCAGGCTTTCGGAACTTTATTAAAGATCTCGTTACCTAGGTCGATCTGGAAGGCAAATAAAATGGGTCTCATCAAAGCCGATTTACACACTGAAATCGTGTTAGCTGCCAATCCTTGGCCATGGAGGTGGATGAAGAAAGATAAGCAGAAATCTGTTGAGATCTCCTGCGGATTCTTTGCCTTTACAAAGGCCACCCATTTTCTCCAAGATGACTCATATTGCCTTCTAGTCGATTTGCACCTGTATTCCTCTAGGAAGTCTATGCTGGCTTTCGAAATCCCGAAGCGCTTTCTCACCGCTAGGGCAGGAAACAGTTTGTTGAGGACCCTCAACAGAAGGTTGTGAGGAGGGAACAGATAAATCCTGGACCATCTGTTCCAGTCGAGGGACATTGCTTCCACTGCTTCCGCTAAGGGGTCCTCGTACGGGGACACGTACAGGGGCAACTTCTTGTTGTCTTTCGTCGCAAAGAGGTCTATTTGCAGTTCTGGGACTTGATTCAGAATGAAGGAAAATGATCCTGCGTCTAAGGACCATTCCGACTCTATCGGTGTGAACCTGGATAGAGCGTCCGCTGTCACATTGCGGACTCCTTGAAGGTGAACTGCCGACAGGTACCACTTCTTCTTTTCCGCCAATCGGAAAATGGCTAACATCACTTGGTTGAGAGGTGGTGACCTCGACCCTTGTCGATTCAAGCATCTCACAACCACCTCGCTGTCTGTCACCAATCTTATGTGGATCGAGTGACGCGGGGAGACTTTCTTTAAGGTAAGGAGCACTGCCATAGCTTCTAGAAAGTTTATATGAAAGGTCCTGAATAGCTTGGACCAAGTCCCCTGGACTTTTTTCCGATGAGAGTGACCTCCCCATCCCTCCTTTGAGGCGTCTGAGTGAATCGTCATCGACGGGGGAGGTGGCTGAAGAAGAACCGACTTCTTTAGATGTCTGGCTTGGGACCAAGGTCTGAGAAGAGTACGTAGCCGAGGCGGCACTGGTCTTCTCAGGTCTCTTCGCGCGTTTGATGCATACCTTCTCCAAACTCCGGTTGCATCCTTTAGCTGTGCTCTTAGCACTGGGTCTGTCACTGAAGCAAACTGGAGAGAGCCTAGTACCCTCTCCTGTTCGCGTCTTGATATCCTTTCGGAATCTAGAAGTCTCTTGACAGAGCCCGCTATCTCCTTCCTTTTCTTCATTGGGATGGAGAAACTGTGTGACAAAAGGTCCCAGTGGATTCCCAGCCACTGGAACTTTTGGGATGGAGAAAGTCGAGACTTTTTCTTGTTGATCTTGAAGCCTAGGTACTCTAGGAACTGGATCACCTGACTGGAAGCTTGCAAGCATTCGGTCTCGGATGCTGCCCACACCAGCCAGTCGTCCAGGTAGGCTACTACCTGAATTCCCTTTAGGCGTAATTGTTTGAGAGCTGCGCTCGCAAGCTTCGTGAAAATCCTTGGGGCTATGTTTAGCCCGAATGGCATGGCTCTGAAGGCGTACAGTTTCCGTTGTAGCCTGAACCCTAGGTAGGGGGAGAGTCGACGGCTGATTGGAATGTGCCAATAGGCGTCTGACAAGTCTATAGAGACTGAGTATGCCCTCTTGGGCAGTAAGGTCCTTATGTGTTGCAGTGTTAGCATCTTGAATTTGCAATTCACTATGCACTTGTTGAGTGGTGACAAGTCCAGAATGACTCTGAGCTTTTCCAAGTCTTTCTTGGGAACACAAAACAGCCTCCCTTGGAATTTGATGGACTTCACCTTTCGGATCACATTTTTCTCCAACAGTTCTTGAACGTACTCCTCCAAAATGGGGGTGGAGTGTTGGAAAAACCGAAGGCATGGGGGTGGAGTGCTGTACCAGCTCCAACCCAGTCCATTCTTGAGTAGGCTTTGGGCCCAGGGATCGAAGGTCCAGCGATCCCAAAATTTCATCAGTCTCCCTCCTACCGGTATCATTTCACTTGGACTGCCGTCCTGAGGTCTTGCCTCCCTGACCACGACCGCCTCTGAATCCCCTTCCCCTTGAGGGGCGCCTAGACGAGCCTCTGGCTGCTCCTCTAGGTTTTGCACGAAAGGAAGAAGACTGTCCTTCGAACGTTGGGGCGAATGTGGTTGACTGACCTGGCACCGCCTGGGGTACCCACTGAAAGGCAGTCGGGGTTTGTGCCACCATCTGGGGCACTGGAGGCAAAGGCAATTGCAGTTGCTGTTGCTGTCTATAAGGCTTGGCTGGCCGAAATGGTAGCCTAGTCTTCATATTCTTCCTCTTTGGTTGAGGACCCTCATCCGGGGAAGATTTTCTTTTGATAGCCAGGCCCCACTTCTGGAGAAGGTTTCTATTCTCCACGGCGGCCTTATCAACAACCTCTTTGACCACATCGGTAGGGAAAAGGTCTTTTCCCCAAATGTTGGAGGAGATTAACTTCCTTGGCTCGTGTCTCACCGAAGCCCCGGTGAACACGAACTCCCTGCAAGCTCTCCTTGCCTTGACGAAGCTATAAAGGTCCTTCGTCACTGTGGCTAGGTGAGACTTAGCCACTACCATGAACATTTCATGGACCTTGGGGTCACTTGCCATCGTCTCGAGAGTAGTCTGATGAGACATTGAGGCAGCCAGTCTTTCTTTTGTCTCGAACTCTCTTCGTAAAAGAGATTCGGACAGCTTGGGGAGGTCCTCGCCGAATTGCCGTCCGGCAATATCAGCCTCCAACTTTCCCACTGAGAATGTCAGATGGACATCCTTCCAGTCTTTGTGGTCCATAGGTAGAGCCAGCGACAAGGGTTTACACTCCTCCAGGGAGGGGCAAGGCTTGCCGGCCTCGACTGCCTTTAGGACAGCCGCAAACCCTTTCTGTAAAAAGGGGAAGGCTCTATCAGGAGAGGACACAAACGAAGGGAGCTTCTTGCTCAATGCAGCTACCTTCGAATTCGAGAAGCCCCTCTCTTTCATCGAGGATGAAAGTAGGGCTTGAGCCTTAGCGTGGTCCATAATAATGACCTCCTTCGGCTCTGTCTCCTCCCTTGAAGCTGGTTCTTTTCTCAGCCGGACATAGCAGTCCGGATATGATGCCTTGCTGGGCCAGAATTCTACCTCCTCTAGGGGAACTGAACCCAGCTTATCCGAGATGACGATCTTTCCAGTCGTCATCGGCATGTGCTCAGCATACCTCCATGGGTTAGTATCTGAGCATATGGGAAGGTCTTTCACATTGAGCCTTTTCCGGGGCCCATGTGATTCTGCCAGGGACTGCATACGCAGTTCCATTGCAGCCGCCTTCTCCTGATTCTCCTTCTGCATTTGTTGGATCATTCCAACAATCGAAGAGAGGGCCTGTCCCAGTTCTACTGGGAGGCCAGCTGATGTTGAGGGGATAGGCTCCGGCATCTGAACCGGAGTAGCCGACACCTCGTCGACCTCATCCTCTACGACATCCGGGGTTTGAACTTGATCCTGACCTTCTGCCAGGAGGTCTTCTTCCAAACGTTCGTCCAGGTCAGACATCCTGTCACACAACTGGATGTCTTGCATCGCATCTGCGACTTCCTCGTCCACCTGGACTTGATCTTGAAGGATCTCCTCTTGAGGCTGGGGAATCACTGCCTCAGCTGATGCCTGGGGAAAAAGATACGCCCTCATCTTCTCACTTGGAAGATAAGGGCCAGAGGTGTTCTTCTTGAAGCCCCTTACCCAAGTACGAAGCTTTTCCCTAGCTATATCCCTTGATTCCGCCGTTCTAGGGGAATCAAAAGCCTCAGTAATCAGGTTAGTGCATACAGTACATACCTGAGGGTCCCAATACTGGAGATCATCCTTGGAGACAGCGCATGCTGCGTGTCTCCTACAACACTCATGTCCGCAGAGGTTCTTGCTGCGGACATTGCAGAAAACATTTCCGCACTTCGGAGGGTCCTCCTGTAAAGAGAAGAAATTTCCATGAGTATCAAGTGAACTATGTATCACTGGATATGCATAGTATAGCATAACAATTCATAAAGGAAAGACACACACTTGTGTTTCCCTCACAACCCATTGTTGCAGCCTTCCAGATAATAAAATCAAAATGGTTTATCTCTACTAGAGTAACCAATGCAAGGTTTCCAGAGGAAACAGGTGGAGCTCACACCTAGGCAATGATTTTAAAATCCTGGATAATAGACGGGGAAGAACTCTGCTTCCTGTCTGAGGGCAACAGCAAAGGGCCGTGCAAGAAAACACAATAGTGTTAGAAGATACAGTGCTGTACCTAAACTTTTACTATAGTTTTCTTCTTACTGTATATGCTATACAGAAGAATACTAGTACAGTATAGGAGGATGTGTGCCGGCCTGCCTTTGCCGGCCGGCACACATCACAATTAGCTTTAAAGTATACTACTTAACAGCTATAGGGCGGCAGCCCTCTGGTTCAAATGCCTGTGCCGGCGGCAGCAGCTGCCGGCCAGCAACAGCCAGTGTTGGCCGGCAATGATTGCCGGCCAGCAACTACACAAGGTAGTACCCAGCTGCCGGCCACACTCTTGGTGACCGGCAGACAAGGACTGACATAAGCCGGCCGGCAAAGGTACAAGACCGATGCCAGCCGGCAGCAAAAGAACCAGAAGACTACACCTGCCCGGCAGCCGGCCTCATAGGCCGGCAGCCGGGACAGGTACAGCACTAGAAGAAAATAGAATGGATGCCGGGATAAGAGTGTACACAACCCCCCAAGCCCGGCAACCGAAAGAGTGCATATAAGGAAGGGGAGAAACTTAATTCAGGCTTCCTTGACCAATGCCGTCCGGCTCTGCCGGCAGGCATGGATGAGGGACCAAGAGAGGTCCGGGCAGCACTCGAAAACATAAGACCCTTGCCGTCCAGCATCTCTGCCGGCCGGCAATGGGCTTAGTCAATTCCACATCCCAACCTATACTAGGTCCAGAAGTAGAATGACATACAGTACAGTAATACCCCTGCCGGCCAGCTCTGCCGGCCGGCAAGGTACAGTACAGTAATGGCTAGGCCATTACGGAGATAGAGGGGGAAGGGACAAGAGGGTCCTGCCAACCTTGCTTTAGTGACAGATCACCCGCAGCCAAGAACTTTGTCTTAGCCTAAGGGAGATCTAAGGGAAAGGGCCAGCACAGTAGTATAATACCTGCCAGCTTCCAGAGCACCAAAGCAAGGAAGGCGTTGCTACTCCCAAGGGAAGATTTATCCTCCCCGAGAACAGCAACAGGACTTAGTCTGGTCGATCACACAAGAAGGAATCATAACTACAGAAACCTTCGATAGTGACCTAAGGGAGCTAAGCTCCCTTTGTAAGTGTTAGGTCAGCGAGGGAGACTCTGCCCCAAGCCAGACAACACGGACTCAGACTAAAAACTCTGTTGTTCTGTCCCTCTTTGAACCAGACTCTGCTGGAACAGGAAGGTACAGTAACACCCTAGTATAGTTTTATCGAAAATAAATTCGGAAAAAAACACTTAGGGATAAGCCCAAGGCTTAAACAGAGGGAAAGGGATTGCATACCTTCTCCGAAGAAAAGAAAGCAACCGGGGAGTATAATAAAGTATACTAAGGCTCCATAAGCAATTAGCCTAGGCACCAAGAGAATCGATTACCTAATTCACCGAAACTCTCACGTATACAATCTTGGAAATATTCCACACAGTCTAAAATGTATAAAATATAGCCTGAAGCTTCAATAAACTTTTAATTACACTCGGAAAAACCAAAATCATGCATTAAGTACTAGGACCAAACGACTAGGCTACATGGCCTAGCGTAGGCCAGAATGGCGAATACTTCGCCAAATAATACTAAGCACGAAAGGAAATCCTATGTAAAGCTAAATAGCTAAAATTTATTAAGCAAAACAACCAGGAATGTCACTCTGACTAACTAATTTATACCTAGCGAGTGACAGTGTCCAGGACACCTCTGGTAGGCTACGGCTCTTGTATCAAAGATTAATCCTATTAATCACTCAAAATTTTACCAAGAGCCTACATTTATACATAACAGACACTATACTCAACTTATCCGAGGTCAACGAAGACGAAGAAGCCATGAAAAGCTGAATAAATCCAAGATTTGCGAGAAAAACAGGAAAAAACACCGAGTTGTTAAGCTACGCAAAAAGGAATACAGATGGCGCCAGGATTGGCGCCAGGCACGCATACGAATCGGGGGATAGGGAAGCCTTGGGAGCGGCTCCCCTTTTTCTTTCCCGAATTCGTATCTCGTCAATCTCCCTCCTACGAGACGAATCTCTGTTCAGGTCGTAGATTGCCATGTGACGTGTCTAGAATACGTCCTCTGATATGTCGCGATATCCCTTTCACGAGGGATACTCGCTCCAGGAGTTAGAATTCTGGTACCTTAAGGTAAATTCTCTGGGAATATCGCCGTAGTTGTAATATACCCTAGGAAGCTACCCTATAGGAACTTCCATCAGGACGACATGGCTTGAGCCCAAAAATATATATATACATATATATATATATATATGTATATATATTATATATATATGTGTATATATATATATATATATATATATATATATATATATATATATATATATATATATATATATATATATATATATACATAAATATATATATATATATGTATATATATATATATATATATATATATATATATATATATATATATATATATATATATATATATATATATATAAATATACATACATACATACATATATATATATATATATATATATATATATATATATATATATATATATATATATATATGTATACGATTTGTATATACATACAAAACCACTTCCACAACATGATTTCTAACAAAATAATGGCAATAATGGCAATAATTCATATAAAAAATGCTCTCTCTCTCTCTCTCTCTCTCTCTCTCTCTCTCTCTCTCTCTCTCTCTCTCTCTCTCTCTCTCTCTCTTTAACATTATGAAAAAAACAACAAAGGGTAAAAATTCAATATTAAGAGTAGCAAATACTTCAATATGGATTTTAGAGCATGCACGGTTTAAAAACGTGAATGATGAATGTACAAAAAAATAATATAAAGAGTTCTATCTCATGTATGCGCCCCTCCCACAAAAAAAAAAAACTGTAAAATCAATAGAGATATTTGGATTGAGTTGAATGTAACAAGATCTTATATCTGTAAAGGATCAAGAGTGGTTTTTTCTAGCTCACAAAGGATTAATATTTTATTGAAATACAAGCTGATCTCCAAGGAATTGTCACATCAAAGTCTTTTACTACGACTTTTGTTTGGTTTCAAGCTGTAGGTAGAGATATTGAGTTATTTTTTTTAGAAATTTTATGAATTGTATTGTGCAAGAAAAAAAATCTCCATTTCGCTAAAATGCCTCCGTTGGAGTTACCCAGCTATCCTTACCAAAGAGTGCAAATAGTGTAGATTTCGCAGGTCATTTTATATCCTATCAATTTTCTATAACAAAGAAGAAGAGAGAACATATAAACAAGGAGACAATCTTCCAGGAGTTAGATATTTTCCCACTTTATCTGATGTCTTGGTAGACCACACAATAACCTAGCCAGTGGGTACCAGGAGAGAATGCTAGAGATAGGAAATTTAAATTATGATGTTCAATTTACTAGAATTATTGTAATAACCGAGATATTCTAACACCATACGTAGATTCAGATTACGTTCACACACCAGTTCAGGATAAAGTTGAGAGTAATTTTCAATAGTATAAATGGAGGGAAGCCATCTGAGAGATTGCAAAAATAACATGTAGTCAGTGATTCTTGAATTGGGGGGCGCGCCCCCCTAGGGGGGTGCCAGGAGCTTCCAAGGGGGGCGCAAGCAGGGCTGCTAGATGGTGCCATTTTTTTCCTAGTATTAATTGCAAAATAGTCAAAAACATTATCCCTCCTTCCATATGTTTTTTTTAATTATCATCTCAAACTAGGCCAAAAACTCAATTAATAAATGCCATAAGTTATGAAGGTGACACATGTGGCTAACTCTTAAATGAGAGCGGTCAGAGAAATGTTTCCCCAGGAACTGAATGCGTCTCGTACCACCTTATTGCTCATCTCACCTGCTCATATAATAACAAAGGGTTGCAGTAGTCTGGCTCAGTCTGTCAAACGAAGCAGTGAGGACTTTCAAGTCCTGCATAATATATTTTAAATATTATCAAGTACTGGTAATTACTACATTACTTTTAATGTATTTAGTGCAGTTCTGATTTAAAAGTATTTTTTTTCTTTTTTGGGCGTGTGTGTTTACTGTATGTTCATTCATTCCTTTGTAGCTGTTTTACTATTTTAGATAAGTTATGTGCAGTATAAAAAAATCTAAATGTGTGTGTAACACGTGAACGTGCAGACAAATTTTTTCATATCATGGTATGACTTACCAGCTTATGCAAATGTATTGTACGTTATCATTATTTCACCTGCATATATATTTGTTTCATTTGATATACCTATAACTAATGTGTTCATTTATTTGAGGTGTGAAAAGGGGAGTTATAATGAAATTATGCATATGCATTATGCATATAGGCCAGAATGACCAGATTTTAGAAATTGAAATACGTGGCATTACACAACATACACAAAATATATGTTTACATATCTATCTATCTATCTATCTATCTATATATATATATATACATATATATATATATATATATATATATATATATATATATATATATATATATATATATATATATATATATATACATACATACATACATACATATATATATATATATATATATATATATATATATATATATATATATATATATATATATATATATATATATATATATATATATATATAAATGTACATGAATAACTACGATATATATAATTATATATGCATTTGGAATCCTCATAAACGTGAAGATGTTAAGAAGAAATTATTGTAAAACAGGGTTCTTAGCATTAGTAAGAATCGAAACGAAGAAAAGAAATAAGCTTCATGTGGCAAGTGGTCTCCGATGTGCATTGAGCCAAACACCAACAAATATTCCCGGACTAGTTGCTCAAAAGAGCCAGTATCACCCATTCCACTGATGAGTAGCACTAAGTCAGAAAGGCCACTGGCTATAATCCACTTTTTCTATACTATTACAAGTAGTTAAAATAGTAATAATGAAAATAAAAATGTAGTAATTATGATGTATTTTGTTTTACAATACTACAAAAATATGGGTAAATTAATCACTAAGGAGGATGTGTAATATTTTTTGGTGTGGTCATGATCCATGAATGATTGTATTAAGAGTATTAATTATGTTTATTTTTACAGTAATTGGTATTTTTTTAGTATTTTTGATCAATGTAATGACTGTAATCTGTATAATGCTAAGACAGTTTGAAAAAAGATTAAGATAAAATTTTGTTTCATCATAATATAATTATTTTACTCATTTTCTAAGAACAATGTTTATTTTATTGAAATATAGTACAGTGCATTCCTATAAAAAATCAACAGCTATGATATAAAAATTCATCATTCATCCATATACTCACATAACCAATGAAGTATATTAGCATACAAAACATATTGTTTATAAAAACAATACATACATACATACGGTACTTTCTAGTTTGGCAAAAATTTCAAGGGTGGGAAGGGGGGGGGGGGGGCATGGGCTCTATGCTTAGTGCAGAAGGGGGGGGGGGGCATGGGTTCTATGCTTAGTGCAGAAGGGGGGCGCAAGGCAAAAAAGTTTAAGAACCACTGGTGTAGTGCAATGTAAAGTTAAGGGAGAGGACACTGATATGTATTATGTAAAATTGGTATTGTAATACAATAAGAGCTACATGTATTGAAAGTGATATTGCATTCGATTTTGTTGATGAAACAGGTTTTAACTATAATTATAAGTATTGGAGCGAATGTTAAGAATTATTGAATCCTGTATAAATTACTTCAAAGATATGATATGATTTTTCTTATTTCTTACGGTATATGAGAATAGAATCTTTTATGGCGGAGTTTTATTTATTTTTTTTTCGTTTGTATCATTTATTTGTTTACGATGCCAAGTCATGTCAGTCCAAGTCAGAGACTTGTTTTAATACAGCGAAGTATAATTAATCATTATTGGGATTTTGTGAATATATATTTTCTGTCGAAAGTCCTCAATGACCATGATTACCTTTTTATTGTTATTTGAGTATTTTATCAATTAAGGAGTTAGATAATGAATATAGTTATTCAGTTGTTTTGTTCAACTTCTCTTTGAAATATAATATACCATTTAAATAAGTTGGATAAGACTATTTTAGTAATCATTTCTAAGAAGTTATTAAGTCGTGGTAATGCCAATGAATTATAGCTTATTGCAAAAAAAAAAAAAAAAAAAAAAGACAAAGTAATAAATTATTTATAAACATCCAAGTTAAATACATTCAGTAGATGAAAATTATTTGTTTATTTAATCTAGGCTACATTTATTTATATATTTATTTATTCAATTATTTATCTATGTATTTATTTATATTTGACTGCTCATCAAATATGGATATACTAGACAAAATGAATTGAATATTATTAAGCAACGCTAATATATATGAATATAAGTAGTTTGTGGAATGCTCATGTCAGCGTATTATTCAATGTCGCTTGAGGGCAGTGTAAGAAAGTATCCTTGTATGTTGATATATTTGTAAATGGTTTCTTTCTATTTATACGTGAAATTCAATGCAATGACTTGGTAAAAAATACAATTATATGTAACGATAGTATGAAGAAAAAGAAAGGAGTTAAAATCATGATGATAATTTTAGTATTTGTTAACAACGCGACTAGATATCAATGTTCACACTACAATTTAAACAAAACATGTATATTCAATAGAAAAACGTTCCAAAGAATTGTTATCGCAGTCTTTTTGTTATATGGGAGAGATGATCATAACTTTTGCTATGAAATATATTAGAAAACGTCTGGAAATTCAGGTAGGCACTTCAGGTCAACAAAAAACGACAGCATATGGTGAAACATGATAGTCTGATTTGGTGGTTTTCTTTACAACGTTTATGAATATGGTTCTTTACCGATAGATTATCCATATGAACAGCCTGACTTTTCTGAGCATTTTGTTTAAACTGGTATTCAGATCCAGGTACCTTGCTTCTTTAGTACCATTCTCTTAGTTTGTGACACTAGGTGGTCTATGTTATCTATTCAATCGGTTTCCTTCCTCTGAAGAGAGTTAAATGTTCAGGGCCTGAGCTATTACATATCTGCGGAAGTCTAACTTTATCTCAAATCTCACACATTTTTCATTTCCTTGCAATTATCAACATGACCTCGGCATGACAAAGTTATTTCTGAACTGTCAACCGTTTCATTATTTCCTTAGAATATCCGGGATCCGTAGCCCATTGGGTGACCTTTCTCTACTTCTCGGAATATTAACATGAAAATTCCTAATTCATAGTACATTAATTTTCCGAAATTCTGCAACAAATCCTCTCTCGGCTTTCTTTCTATTGGTATTCGACATCAAGTAATTTTGACATTAATTTAGATCGTTATGCTTTATCTTTTATCAGTTAACATTACTTTAAATCATTATATAGAACTTCACCTACAATACATTATACCACACATATAGGTAAATTATATTCAATACTGTCAATGATTTAACTTAGATTAAATATATTAGTTTTACATAGGGATCGTCTTCCGTTGCTAAAAAAGGCTATTTCATCACTGATCTGATTCATATTTCCTTCCTTTTAAAAAAAAAAAATTAGAGTTAGATTTTTTGTTACTCCTTTATTCTCAAAACTATTTAATATCTATATGTTCATTTATACTCCATATCATAGAAAATATAGAGAAAGACCTGTGTAATGAAATGAAAGACTCGTTAGTATTATCCTTAAAAAGAGGGATGTAGTTTAAAAAAAGGAGGAAACTGTGATACCCAAGGGAGTGTTTGTCTACTAATTACTATGAGATTAGGATATGTATCGTGATTTTCCCATTGCCTTCAAAACTAAGAAATTGAATTTCATGCTATATCTTCCTACAGTCGAATCAGGAATGGTTCTGGAAGTTGTGGGGGTGACCTTATACATTCCAATCCAGTTTGATTAGCAGGAGTGAGAGAGAGAGAGAGAGAGAGAGAGAGAGAGAGAGAGAGAGAGAGAGAGAGAGAGAGAGAGAGAGAGAGAATTACATAATCAGTGAAACATGGACTGCTAGAAAAAAAGTAGAAATAACCGCAAAGTTCGCCAGAAGAGTAAACTACTAGGAACAGCACACATAGTGAGGAAAGTGAAGGATTGTTTCGCATAATAATTTTCATCTTTTATTATTATCATTGATTACAACATTTATAATAATAATAATAATAATAATAATAATAATAATAATAATAATAATAATAATAATAATAATGATAATAATAATAATAACAGTTATTATTATTATTATTATCATTATTATTATTATTATTATTATTATTATTATTATTATTATTATTATTACTATTATTATTATTATTACCATAGATAATACTCGAATGTTATTGAGACGTCTAATGCCAATTTAACGTTAAAACCAATTCAATTAAAAATATTTATCTAAAATTTTGCTTAATAAAGGCTGTATATATCTTCACCATGCAGCTACATAGAAATACACGATATATATATATATATATATATATATATATATATATATATATATATATATATATATATATATATATATATACATATATATAAATATATATATATATATATATATATATATATATATATATATATATATAGGTGTGTATATATATAAATATATATATATATATATATATATATATATATATATATATATATATATATATATATATATATATATTATATATACAGTATATATATACATATACTGTACATATATCTATATATATAGGTATATATATATATATATATATATATATATATATATATATATATATATATATATATATATATATATGCATATATATATATATATATATATATATATATATATATACATATATATATATATATATATATATATATATATATATATATATATATATATATATATATATATATATATATATATGTATATATATATACCAACTGTATAAAA
>NC_090740.1:103791748-103796748 GCF_036898095.1 Palaemon carinicauda | reverse complement strand
TAAAAATGCACACTGCAAAACATTCTTAAAGCACTCTAATGACAATGCAAAATGGTGAGAGTACAATATAGTTAAAATGGTTAAATCACTTAAAGAGAGAATTAACTTGCATTCTGAAAATATAAGTCGTGATAAGGTAATGTATTAAGTTAATTCTAGCCATAAAAAAGCACGCAATTGGTGAGGTAATACAAAAACAGTTCATTAGAATAACCTCTTAAAAAGAAATGATGGAGTCCAGGTTTATAAGATCCCATAAAAAAGGTACAATTCTCCATGATAAGGAATTTAAACGCAATTGGAGATATACAATCTCTCTCTCTCTCTCTCTCTCTCTCTCTCTCTCTCTCTCTCTCTCTCTCTCTCTCTCCTCTCTCTCTCTGCTATATACGGGCAGTGGAAATAAAATACTCTAAAAATTCCATTTCTAATTATCTATTGAACATGGACCCTTATCTGATATTCTTAAACAAATAGTTCCTGATTGTTGATTTCCACGGTATCTTTTGCACTTGACAATGAATGAGTAACAAAAGATTGGATCTGGGTTGTAGAACAAAGTTTTACTTTGTACTATCATCATCTTTTATTTGAATAATCTTACGTCGTTGTCTATGATCAAGAAGTTTTTTTTTCCTTCTTACTAAATATTTTACCTCTCTCTCTCTCTCTCTCTCTCTCTCTCTCTCTCTCTCTCTCTCTCTCTCTCTCTCTCTCTACTCATACGTGTATCATCCAAAGAATTATGGTGCGCCATAACTTGTAATCTAGAGGCCCGATATGTAAGACTATATCATTTTGGATATAAATCACCAATCCTTTCGTCATCAACAAGCAGATGCAAGGAAACGATTCCCATTAAGAGTCCAATCTATCGTGATGCGGTCATAAGGCCTCTAAAACATGTCAACTGAATGCCCAATAAAATACCTATCACCTACTCTGCAGACACTAATAGATCCCTCGGCTGCCGGAATTGGGTTTTTCGATACAAAGTAAAATATGCCATCCTTTGAAAGTAACTTCCGCTATCTCCATATCTAATGGCGTACTAAAATATCCAGAGAAAAAAAGGACCGAAGTTATTCGTGAATAAAGAATGAGAATACTTTGTCTATGTGATTAGAATAGATATTTTTATTGGCCTTGTTTTCAGAGGTTGAGCTTTATTCTTACATTTCAAGTGTTATTGAACCTTCTCTTTTTCATATATATTTGGCTTCTCCGATATAAAGTCGTAGGATGATTAGGAAACTGTAATCTTTACGAGAACGGTGAATTGGAGAGGAAGAGGGATAGAGTGTTCTTCCACCAGAAAATATGATGTGCTCTTGGAGGAATATGGAATGGCCCAGTGGCTCACAATAAACGGCCAGAATGGCTTTACGAGATATAATGTGATAAAAATTTAAAAGTTAAGCAAAGGTTATCTGATATTATGACCGAGTCTTCATGAAACCAGCTGAAGAAAATCCAATCTCGAAAGCACTGGTCCTTGATAAAGTCTCTGGTAATTGGCTCTTAAACGTCTGAACTTTACATAAAAGAACATTTGTCCACCACCCTCAAGCAGCTCAATAGATGACCACAGGGGTGACAGGTTTAATTAAAAAAAATAAAATAAAATTAAGGTAAGACACTAAGCAACTACTGATCAATTACCTGTCTACCAATTATGTGGAAGCTGCTGGCAGTTGTCAACAACGTAAGGCTGTACATCTAACTGGAAGAAACATAAAACATTCCCATACAGATAAAAAGGTTGCAGAAGGAAATGTAGATTCCCAAAAGACAAGCTTCTGAGAGTCAAAAGGGTAAGGATGGCCACATTCAGGGCTGATAAAATGCTTAAATATATATGGGGCAGAGGAAGTTCAACGTCCTCAAAAATACATTGCAAAACTGGAAAACAGCACGCAGAAGTCAACATCAGGTAAGGAATCTTTCTAGGGGACTCACTATCTCCAATACTCTTTTTAGTAGCTATGATTCTCACAGCAAGAGTGCTGGAAAAGACCAAAGTTTGTACCTGCTGTTCATGGATGACATCAAGCTGTACGGAAAAGATGCTAAGGAAATACACATGATAATTCAGATGGTAAGAATTTTTCCGGGGACATTAAGATGCAGTTTGGAATAGGTAATTGTTCTATGTTTAACAATGAAAAATGAAATTTAACAAGGACGGAAGGGATATAGCTGCCAGAATGTCATGAAGGATATCGATGAAGAAGACTATGAATATTTCGTTGTAATAGAAGGATATGCAAGAAAACACAGAGAGATGAAGGGAAAGTTTAGAACGAAATTCATCCAAAAGATAAAAGCTATGATGAAGCCAAAGCCTAATTCTGGAAATATTGTAGAGTATAAACACCTGGGCGGTGCCATTAATAAGGTGCAGTGCTGGGTGCTGGAATAGTGGAGTGTAAGAGGTCAGAGATATGCAACATGAATAAGAATACTCGAAAGTTAATGAACACGCACCAAGCACTGGCTCAAGAGCAAATATCTAAAAGTTCTATATACCATGACGCGAAGGAGGATATAGACTCATCATTAGCGATGGTTGTATCAACTCTTAAACTACAAGAGAACACTGGGATAGTACCTCAAGTCCAGTGAAGAAGAATGGCAAAAGAGTCCATTAGAAGAAAAGTTAATAAAAGAGGAGGAATATCCAGATGTTTAAAGGAAGAGAACAAGGAGACTAGAAGAATTAAAACGAGAACCGATGAATGAACAATTCTTAAGAAACTGAAGAACTGGCCAGTAATGATACATGACATTGGCTACAGGAGAAAAAACTTAAAAAGGAAACTAAAGTGATGATTATGGCATCACAAGATCAGGCCGTATAAACAAAATATATTCAACAAGCAAGCACACCGGTCAGACGTCACTCCATTGGACAGGACATAAATGTCACGATACCATAGGACACAATACTGTAGGAAAAAATTTAAAAGTACTAGGAATCTTGGATTGAAATGAGAAGGCTATGGAATGTGTGGATAGAAGTGGTACCAATCATCGTAGGAGCACTAGAGACCATACATAAGCTATTTAAAAGAAGGCTTAATATGACAAAAGGAGACATATCCCCTCGATTTGTGTAAGAGAGCGTGTTATATGAAGCAGCATACATTGTGTGGAAAATAATGGATTTCACACTAAAATCCATCAGTTACTGTAGACTGTGATTCATATTAATAATAATAATAATAATAATAATAATAATAATAATAATAATAATAATAATAATAATAATGGCAAAGCAGAAACTCTAAGAAAATAAAGAAGTTCGGCTAAATAACATCCTAAATATGTGAGAGCAAATTACTATATCAAGGCATAACTTGTTTCTAAGATCAAGACATTGGGTGAAGCGGACCGGATTAATATACCTAGTGACTTACACGGAGGTGGGAAGAGAGGCACAGCATATTCACCAATGTAGCAGTTCCTCCTTCAGAAATTAGACATAAGAACAATTTTCTCTTCATGACGTTGTATAACGAATGCCATTTCCTTTAGATATTATTTCAAGAGCTTTGAAGAAAATAAATAAAGCGTCTAGTTCCCATTTTGTCGTTATCAACGTCAGCATCTCCTCACAAAAGAAGCCAATTGGACAAGGAGGATATTGATAGAAGTATGAAAAGAGATATAATTTTCCTTTGATCCCACAATTCATATGAAGTTTCCTGAGGAATGGATTTATTGGAATTTCGACTTATCCTGAAATTGATGACACGTGTCTTATAAAATTCTGAATTTTTTATGTATAGGTGTTATGTAAAAAAATTCATTTTCCTTGATATTTGTGCATGAATATTTCTATGAAGTATATTTCAAAATGTATTGGACTCATTTTCTTTGTATTTGTAAGACATTAAAACAGATGTATTTGAAACTACGTTTGGCACGGCTAATGTCATTATTCATACGGGATAATGATATATAGTTTGCTATATCATTTCTAGGTATATTTTGTGTCAATAATCTTTTAGTTGCGTGCTAAAATGCTTTAATGAATGTCAAAAGTCGAATATTTGAGTACAATATTTTGCAGTGACACTCTCAGAATAGTAATCCATAGTTTTTAAAATGTGATAGAAAATGTGAGTTTTTGTAGGCAATGGTGGGCATTTCTTTATATTAATACCTTACAATATAATGGAAATAATCTGGACACATCAAACAACTTGAAATTTCCCAAAATAGCCAGACACATGTACCCTTTTAACCAGGTATGAGCGCACTATATAACTAACTAAATTTATATATATATATATATATATATATATATATATATATATATATATATATATATATATATATATATATAATATATATATATATATATATATATATATATATATATATATATATATATATATATATATATATATATAAATATATATATATATATATATATATATATATATATATATATATATATATATATATATATATTAACCAGGTATGAGCGTACTATACATCTAACTAAATATATATATATATATATGTATATATATATATATATATATATATATATATATATATATACATATATATATATATATATATATATATATATATATATATATATATATATATATATATATATATATATATATATATATATGTATATATACATATATATATATATATATATATATATATATATATATATATATATATATATATATATGTATATATATTTCTTTTTTTTGATGAGGATATGTTATGAAAAAAAAGGATGCAGCTTGAGTTTATTTTTAATGATCCTTTCGCTTTACGTTTTACTATAATTAATTTGATAAAAAAAAAAAACTCTAAAACCTCCTAGTCTCACGTGTAAAGTTCGACTTTTTATTTCAATCTCTTTTGAAGTTACGGTTCGTATTTTAGTATCTCATTCTTCAAGTTAATCACTTATTTCTTAGGTGTTTCTATTTCGAATTCATCCGCAAGAAAATTCAGGATTATACATT
>NC_090740.1:103751748-103761748 GCF_036898095.1 Palaemon carinicauda | reverse complement strand
TTTTTCGTGATTTTGATTTGATTGATACATGCAGTGACAGTCTCCTAGGAGATAAAAAAAGCTATTGCCTATGAACATTATTAACAGATTAGTAAACTCGTATTTATGTGGGTATTTGTTCAATGACTATCGCTCGTTAGCAGACGTACTGATGGTGATACGAAACAATCTAGACAGTTTGCCAGAAGGAAAAATGACTGAGAATAACTGCCCCGAATCCGAGAAGGTGGCAGCCATAAGAGGCACTCATCAACCCCGAAAGTAAAAGAGAGGAGAATGTAGTCAGCAGGTGAGAAGAGTTTTCAGATGTTGGCCGTGTGGGGGAGAGGGGTACCGATGAGTGGAAAGCTCCACC
This sequence comes from Palaemon carinicauda, assembly GCF_036898095.1. Classification (NCBI taxonomy): domain Eukaryota; kingdom Metazoa; phylum Arthropoda; class Malacostraca; order Decapoda; family Palaemonidae; genus Palaemon; species Palaemon carinicauda. The sequence continues at coordinate 103,761,393 of NC_090740.1, read as the reverse complement.
CAATGATTACCCCTCTGTTCCACATGTCAGGCCTATGGTTATTTACCTCAAGAGTGCCCAGCAAAAAATGCCGAGGGTGGGCGGGCTGTGGCACACGCGCACCACTCCCCACCCAAAATCCGAGGAAAAGAAAATAGAGGAATGGGGAGATGAGGGAGATGGATGTTACCACTCCACTGGCATGACATCAAAAGCAGGTGCTGAGGCAGCGGTGAAAGTGACTACGACGGACTTTTTAGAGCAGACGCTGGGACCTCCATCAGTACCCCCGACCTTAACCCCGCAGTACTAGGGAAAGGAGCAGGAGTCAGCGGCATTGCAAGCGTGGTCGTTGACTTGTGCCCCATATATCCTAATGGGCAGCTAGGAATGTTAGCAGTCAGGATTGACTTACCAGATAAGTCCATTCGAACGCTGATCGTCACAGGACCCAGCGTTTTGGTGATTGAAATAAAAGATTCTCTACAAACCCACTACAATCAGCGGCATCCATCATCCTCGACACGCCAGGAGGAAATAAAGTACACGCAAGACATACTACTATCGTCAACTTTATTGTGGGAACTGTGAAGTTTACACATGATTTTTTTTTGTCTTGCCCACCTTGGGAATTTCAGGAATCAAGCCTATATTAGGGTTAGAATTTATCATTAGTAATGAAATATGCATTTGCAAGGAAAAAAATAGAATCGCAGTAAAAGCAATAGAGTGCATTTTGCTGATAGAAAGTCATGAGAGAGTAAGTGCTTTTACGGGAAAGGAGGGACAATTAAGTAAGGTAACAGCTATACCTGAAAGAGGAGAACTATGCCCCCCCCCCCTCCCTCCCAGACACTTAGGAGCATATCAGTGACCATGTGTCAGTCTCTCTGGAAGGAACAAAAGTCGTTGTTAAACCCTATGATAATTGGTCACAGATAGTCTTAGAGGGTTTGTCAGAAATAAAAGATAACAGATCTAATATAACAATAGCTAATTTGTCAAATAAAAGAGTTGTGTTAGGGAGTATCTCTGTGTGAATTAGAGTTATGTGAAATCACTAATAATGGGATCTTGGGAGCCACAGTGCCAGCCCGCACAGGCGAACGTACTCAGAACTTGATTATGCAGGCTCGAAAACTATGTCTGCCAGAATATCAACCTGCAGTTAGTAATATGGTTAATAATTATTCCAATATAATTGCAATTCAAGACGAGTCACCCATGAGGATTGTTTGATTACCCTTTAGCATTGAAATTGGGCAGGCCGACCCAATCAGGTCAAGGCCTTATGAGGTGCCCATTCATAACCAAGGAGAGATAGAAAGGGAAACTATTAAATTAAGGGAACAAAGGGTAATCGAGGAGAGCGAATCCTCCTGGGTTTCTCGTATTGTAGCTGTTAGGAGAAAGGATGGCCCGGTAAGATTGTGTGTTGATCATAGGAAATTAAATGCAGTCACTAAGGATACTGCATTTCCATTGCTCTCGATTGACGAAGTACTTGTGAAGGTACGGGATAGTAAATATTTTACAACTATTGATTTAAAAACTGTATACTATCAAATACCCATTCAGGAAGACAGTAAATGTAAAACGGCATTTATAGGTAATGATCAACTATTTTAGTTTAATTTTCTTCCCTTTGGTGGTAAAAATGCTCCAAGTAATGGCAGTTTTGTCTCCCGTAATTGACCACAATGTTCTTGTTTATTTAGACGATATCATGATTGCAGGGAAGACGGCCGAAAACATAATAATAATATCCGTAAAATTTTAGAAGCAGTGTGACGTAATGCTATGAAAATAAAATTGTCAAAGCGTTAATTTCTCTGTAAACAGGTCCAATTTTTAGGTTACCTAATAACCCCAGAAGGTATCCAACAGTGCCCCAGAAGAGAAGCAAATTTTATAGATTTCCTCAGGTCACGTACCCCTATGGAAGTAGCTGGGTATTACTGTAAATTCATCAGATGTTTTGGAGAGATAGCGAGACACTTAGATGCTTTAAAGAAACAAAAATCAATAAATTGGGGCGTGGAAGAAGAAAGGGCCTTTAACCATTTGAAAGCTGCCTTAACTAGCAATGACTAACTCGCATATCCTAGATTTAATCGCCCATTTTTAGTGACAACAGATGTGAGTAGCTTAGCTATTAATGGCGTAATTTCTCAACGAAATGATAAAGGTAGAGAGCGACAGATTTGTTTTGCTTCCAGAGCATTGAAGAGGGCAGAAATGAATTATTAGTGCATTCAATCGAGAGGCTTTGGTTATCCCTCGGGTTCTAGAGAGCCATCGGTTCATTCTATTAGATCAGTCGATTGAGTTGCAAAGTGATCATCGCCCCTTGCGTGATTTATTTTACAAAGGTGACTTGACATCTAGACAAGGGAGATGGATTGAAAGATTATTAAAGTTTGATATAAATGGATTTCACCACATAGAAGGTAAAGCTAAGAAGATAGCTGATGCCCTCTCCAGAGGTATAGTAATAGGAGTAACAACTAGGGCGCAAAAGAGGAACGAAAAACGAAACCAAAATATTGAAGAGACACATCAAAATAGAGAACTGGATGTGAAATCACGCGAGGAGCAATCAGAAAATGAGAGAGAGAGAGAGAGAGAGAGAGAGAGAGAGAGAGAGAGAGAGAGAGAGAGAGAGAGAGAGAGAGAGAGAGAGAGAGAACACTGAGGGTGAATATATGTTGGTGGCCGAGAACATGACCAAGGGTGATCGAAATGGATGCCCTGATGATGCAGGTGGGATTGACTCGGGAGGTTGGGACATAAAAGAAGTCCGAGAGGAATAGAAAAAAGTTAAGTATTGCAATAATTTTGCTGAGTGTAACAATACGTATGAAATGATGCTGAGGGAACCTAAAAAAAAAAAAAAAAAAAACATAGAGTGGTTAAATAGTTCAGGTTAGGTCTGTATTATTTATTTATTTCATAATTCCTGGGTGCTGGGGCCGGGGTGGTTCTCAAATGGCAAGTTTTTATGGGATTAAAGTTCAGCCTCGATGAAAGGCAGTGTTAGAAAATGTGTAGATGTGAATACCTTGTACTAAAAGTTATAAGAGAAGGGAGGGAAGATGAATGATTTTCTCGGGAAAACGGCTAGTGGCCACCGATTGATAGTTACAAGTGCAAGTGCAGTAGTGGTTTTAAAAATGGCAAAACGGTGGTGGTGAGTTATGTTACGAAATTGTGTCATAAACCCGGACAAGTAAAATCGAGGGATGAAGGAGTATCTTTTCTTACCCCTGTCCCGCCCAAAACGCCCGTATTGCCAACAACCAGAGGAAGGTTATTGATGAGGTTGTGAAACACCGATGTTGATATAAATTTTTTTTCACGTTGGGTATTCTGTATCTTAGTCGCAGAGATCATAAGAAGAAATAAGTGGAATTATTTAATATCACATTGTGTACGTTTTTACCTGCATTTTTTTTTTTTCATTTTATTGTGGAATATGTCTCTTATTTTTTGGGTGATTTATATTAACATATGTTATGTTGCTTTTCTGTCTTTCGGAGTAAGTTTTTTTTCTTTTTTTTTTCTTTTTATAATACTTGTATCGAATATATGTGTTTTATTCTGGAAGTTAACTGACCTTTTTCAGAGTACTATGAGTGTCAGAAATTGTAGGGCATGATCACTAAACTCTTATACGTGACGTGTCTCTAGTCTTATAAGGTGATGTATTTGACAGTATATTTCCACCACAGTCTGAAATTCCACAAAACCTAATAATTAAGCATGTTGATAGAGCAGCATTGCATCTTGTTGGCTGAGGGTTAGTCAGTATCATTCGAGCGATCGTTACGCAAGGTACTCACCTGAGAGTATAGGCTGTAAACTAGTGTATTCACAAACCTTTTTATAATAAATTAAAAAACACCCACGTTCCGGTGTATCATTAACTGTTGACATGGGACACATATATTTATACAGTATATACAATATATATACAGTATATATATATATATATATATATATATATATATATATATATATATATATATATATACAGATATATGTGTATATGAATATATATATATATATATATATATATATATATATATATATATATATATATATATATATGCGTAAACATCACAGGAAAACGTATATATATATATATATATATATATATATATATATATATATATATATATATATATATATATATATACATACATATGTATATAGGTATATATATATATATATATATATATATATATATATATATATATATATATATATATATATATGTATATATATGTATGTATATGTATACGTATATGTATATGTATATATATATATATATATATATATACATATAATTTATATATATATATATATATATATATATATATATTTATATATATATATATATATATATATATATATATAAATTATATATATACATATATATATATGTATATGTATATATATATATATATATATATATATATATATATATATATACAAATATACATTTTCATATATATATATATATATATATATATATGTATATACATATATACATTTACATATATATATATATATATATATATATATATATATATATATATATATATGTATTTGTATATTTATATATAGATATATATATATATATATATATATATATATATATATATATATATATATATATATATATATATATATACATATACATAAAAATATATATATATATATATATATATATATATATATATATATATATATATATATATATATATATATATATATATATATATATATATTAGAGAGAGAGAGAGAGAGAGAGAGAGAGAGAGAGAGAGAGAGAGAGAGAGAGAGAGAGAGAGAGAGGCTTTATATATATCGTGCAAAGCGGTATATACTACTTTGCTTTGATTGCTGGTTTTCCAGTTTCATACAGCAGGGGAACCCCACTCTCTACAGAACCTTCACTGACGATTTACCTTGTTCGTTCAGATTATTTAACGTTCCATATCCCGTAGTGTTCATTTACTGTTAAATCGTCACAGTCAAAAGATTCAGGAAATAAGAAAGTCTTCAGTTTCCTCTTGAAAGCCTTAACGTCTTCAATCATTTGAATGTTTCGTGGGAGCTTATTATATAGTCTCGGGGCCGCATATTTAAAGGATCTGGGGCCTAAAGTAGACATATATCTAGGTTCCAACAGTTTGAAGCCATCTGTAACTATTCTCGTGACGATACGATTTGTTGGGTGCACAATATGTAGCAGTTCCAAGTATTTTGGACGCCCGGTTCTGATAACTTTTTGGATTGCTGTACATATTTTAAATTCAATTCTCGCTTTAACTGGTAGCCAGTGTAAATCGATTAGTATAGGGGTGATCCACATTCTAGGTGGGACACCTTTTATCAGTCCTGCTCCTCATTTTTTATGATTTGTAATTTCTTAAGTTGCACTTTTGCTAAATTGTAGTAGAGTTGCGGTAGTCAATCTTGGTAATAACACAGTTTATCACAAGTTTCTTTGCAGAATTTTCGTCCAGGTACTTTTTTATGAACGCGATATTTATTAGATGATAACCAGCAGTTTTTATTACATTATTCATTTGGGCATTTAGAGACAGGTTACAGTCAAGAAATACACCTAGATCTCGAACTTTACTAGATATCAGCGCCGAGTCATTATTTATGTTCATTTGAATATCACCTAAGTTTCTCACGCTCTTTCTCTTGCCTACTAGCATGAATATAGTTTTGTTCTCATTTAATTTTAGTTGTTTAAATGTCATCCATTCTCTGACACTATCAAAGATTCGTTTTAGAGTTTCAGTAGTCATGTATATCATTTATGGAGGAGTAAAAGTGTGTGTTATCTGCAAATAGTTTAAACTTCACGCCATGCCTTTGTAGCATTTTTGATAGACCAATAGTATAGATGCAGAATAAGATTGGGCCAAGTACACTCCCCTGGGGTACCCCTCTGTTTAAGGATTTTGATGATAAATAAGAGTTTCCAATTTGTACACAGTAATTTTTACCAACTAAGAGGTCTTTAGGTATTCGAAGACTTGATCTTCAACGCCGATAGACCGTAGATCATTTAGTAGCAGTTCATGCACCGCTGCACCAAAAGCACCACTGAGATCGAGCAGTATTAAGATACCACATTTATTTTCATCCATCATCTCTAGCATATCATTTACAACAGAACAGATGGCTGTCTCCGTAGAGTATAGTTTTCTGTAAGGGGATTGATTGTCAGGCAAAGCTTCTATTACTTCTAGGTGACTGATTAGTTGTTCAAGAATTACATATTCAAGCACTTTTGAGACAAAGGATAGATTTGAAATAGGTCTATATGAGCTTAATTCCTGGTAGTCCCAGTATATTTTTTTCAGAACTGGTGTGACTATAGCCATTTTCTCAGATTTAGGAAACTTACATTCATCAATGCTTGCATTTGCTATTCTCATTATTATTCCGGGTAGACTAGAAAAGTCTCTCTCTCCAATAACTACAGATATTAGCGTAGGATCAATCGCACAGTGTTTTTATTTTTTTTTTTTTTTTTTTGTTGTTTTGGTGATATCATATTGTTTTGTGTTGTTAAATCGTATTAATTTTGTCTGTGTGCCAGGTGTATCATTAATCTGATGTTGAGTATTTACAAGTAACCTGGTTATGTCTTCAATTTTGTTTTTAAAGAATACTAGAAAATTATTTGCTATTTCCTGGTCACTGTATCCATCAGGTAACTTCTTTTCTTTTACATTTCCCATTATACCATTCAGGAGACGATATAACTTATCTATGTCTGTTGCTGCTTCAAGGATCTTTCTCTTATAGTATTCACTATTTTTCCCTCTTAGTAGGTAGTTATATTAACACGCAGCTGTTTTGTATTCTACCCAAGTATTTTAAGTTTTTAACCTATTCCACTTTCTTTCTTTACGTCTTTTTTCCCTGTTTTTTTACCAAAGTCTCTCCATCAGACTTTTACTCACTTTATTGTAAGTGGGCATAAGACAGTTAGCACACTTATCTCCTATCAGACGTTTGTCATCATGTTCATAGGGAATGTTGATAGCATCATTTATTTTCTTCAATAAATTCGGTAGGAGAAAAATCTTATTCATGTCTAAAGTGTATTATTTTTTTACTAATGCATGCTTCTGTAGAGGTAGACTAAACGTAATAAGTTTGTGTACTGGGGAGATAGTACATTTCTCTTCGACTTTTATATCAGAAATAGTATTATTCATGTCATCACTTATAACTAAGTCTAGCGTATGCCCAGTTAAAGTAGTTGTGCAGTCGACATTATTCACTAGTCGATATGATTCTAGTAACTCACTAAATGCCAAAGCGTCAGGATTTGAAGTGTCATCCATCCATAAATTGAAATCTCCACAGATAACTAATTCGTTTTTCTCCATGATAATCATCTCAATGAGAGCAGAGAGTTCATCAAAAAAGATACAAGAGTTTGTTCTAGGAGGTTTGTACCAAGTTACAAAGGATATTCAATTTTCTTTTGGTGGGGGGGGGGCGTAAATTTTATTTCTATATATTCACAGCTTGTTACACAAATTCTTTTCAACGTTTTGAGATTTGAGTAACTTTTATAAATAAAGAATCCGACACTCCCACCTTTTCTCGGTATGTGAAAGAAGGCATGTGTGTGGGGGGGGGGGGTGTCATTACAGTGATATTTGCTTTGTTCAAGTTATTTAGCCATGTTTCAGATAATGCTAGTATATATAAATATTTCTTGTTTATCAACTCCACTTATATTCGTATAAGCGGATGAAACACTTGGTGGAGTAATGAGAGATTCTGGTGTGGAGGAAATGTCCATTAAATCTCGATAAAGTAACTGGCTTAAGGGTGCCAGATTGGCTTAAAGGCGATGCCCAAGTTGTCTAGTCAGCTTTTACTCCTGATCCCTAGCGATTGATCTTACTAGAATTAGTATGGCCCGGCAGGGGTTACTTGCCGTAGTTAGATAGGCATTGTGCATCAAGAAGAACTGGCTATCCTTTGATATTCCAAGCCAATGAATTTTCTATAGGAAGAGAAGATAACAGAATGACCCATAGTCAAGGGCATAGTGGGGTTCTAAAAATCTCTTGGCTCATAATTACTATTGAAAAATTTAAAATATGTAATAGGAATGATAGAACCATAAATGAGATTGAAAAGTTACAACAAATGGAGAATGAATATATGTAATATAGTTTGGATATTTTGGCCCTACGTGAAACACGTTGAAATGGGATAGGTAAGGAAACTAGGCACTATATATATATATATATATATATATATATGAATATATATATATATATATATATATATATATATATATATATATATATATATATATATTATATATATATATATATATATATATATATATATATATATATATATCTAAATAAAATTATATATATATATATATATATATATATATATATATATATTTATAAGAATATATATATATATATATATATATATATATATATATATATATATATATATATATATAAATATAAATATTATATATAACTATACTTATATATAAATATAAATATATATGTATATTTACATACATATATATATATATATATATATATATATATATATATATATATATATATTTATACATACATATATATATATATACACATATACATATATATATATATATATATATATATATATATATATATGTATGTATTTATATATATATATATATATATGTATGTATTTATATATATATATATATATATGTATGTATTTATATATATATATATATATATATATATATATATATATATATATATATATATATATATATGTAAATATACATAATCGTATATATATATATATATATATATATGTAAATACATATAATCGTATGTACAGTATATGTATATATATATATATATATATATATATATATATATATATGTATGTATGTATGTGTGTGTGTATATATATATACTGTATATATGTATATATATATATATATATATATATATATATATATATATATACATATATATTTATATATAAAGATATATATATATATATATATATATATATATATATATATATATGTATATATATATATATATATATATGTATGTATATATTCATATTTATATAAAGACACACACACATATATATATATATATATATATATATATATATATATATATATACATATATATATATATATATATATATATATATATATATATATATGTATATATGTATATATATATATATATATATATATATATATATATATATATATATATATATATATGTGTGTGTGTGTGTGTGTGTGTGTTTGTCTGTATGTATGTATGTATGTATGTATGTATGTATTTATGGGCGTGCAAAAATTTCACGGATAATCGTGTGTTCAGATGTAAGAAACCGAAGAATAAAATATTAAGCTAATGTAGATCACGATTATCATTTCTTTCAATTTCATAGAATGTTTGATAAAAAAAAAATGATTTGATTTTTCAACCGATTTTAACAATCGCCAGATATTATGCTTCGGAAAAAAAAACATGAAATTTAGGAGCTGATGCCTATCAAGATCACAGGTCGAGATCAACATTGCACTCTCCCTCATCCACAGTCTGCTAATGAAAATCGGGT
>NC_090740.1:103734248-103746748 GCF_036898095.1 Palaemon carinicauda | reverse complement strand
GAATATATATTTTTTAAATTTTAAATCAGATAATAGACAAGCTAAAATTTCTTATCTGATTTATCATATATTTTTATCTCTGATTTCTTGTGTTATCATAGTACTAAATGTATCCTTTTCTATTGGTTTTGAAAGAGGAACAGTAATTATTCAAAATCTTGAAAGTTGTGCATAGAATCGTATTGTTCACACCAAACCAAATCCTTTGCCTCCTGCACTGTGATTCCTGAAAAATTAAGTTTTTCATTATTTGTGTTTTGATGAATGTTGTTAATACTTTGTGAAGTATTGAATATTATTTCTTTTACCGTAACACTTACGATTTGGACGCAAAGATAACAGCATAAGTTAATCTACATTTTCCATGCACCATTTTTATCGATTATCATTGAACTATAACATATAGCTTTATGCATATGTTCAGGGGTTAACTGTTTTCATTTTTCTAGAGAATATAGTCTCGATACATTTTACACAAAATATAATGGTACATTGATTTCTTTGTAGTCAATTTTATACATTGATATTCTTTAATGATATTCATTTGAGAAAAAGAAAATATTAACAAACGTTGGATTATAAATGAATAATGGCACAGTAACTTGCATATTTCATATTATTAATGTGATATGATACCGACGGCTTATTTGGCTCTGTTTTTATTGTTACCAGAAAGATCACGAAAGGTAAATGTGAATGCTGACCCTTAAAATGCGCAATTCCATTTAATTTCCGTTTCGTAAAATATCTAAATTCCATGTTTTTCATTATATCTAACTGTTGGTAGAATATTTTTGGAACACAAAGACTGTCGATTAGTATAGCTCCAAGTTTATCCACTTCATTGCTATCTGTGAAAACCTCTGCGAAGTTATTGACGATGTGGTTCATGGCAATGTCAAATGAGAAAGACATTTCTTAAAGTCAGCAATGTCCATTTCGGGAAAGATGAAAACTTTTTATTCAAAGACTTTTCACTTCTAACAAGATTGAAGATGTCACATATAAAATAAATGACCTTAATCAGTATCAGTAAAGCTACATGATAGGTCTTTATAAATAACAATATATTTCATTTTTTGCTTAAAATATGGACGTAAGATACATAAATAATGAATAAATGCTGCTCGATTATTGATTTGAAAAAAGAAAAAAAAGGTTTTGTTTGCAACATGTTCAGATTTATAATAACTTGATCAATATACTCTTAACATCAATAAAACATAACTGACTCAAAGCCAGTATATTGATTATTGAAAAACAAACAACGACCAAAACTGATTTTTAAAAACTTGTTTTTAATGGGGTGTCTATCTACAGTGCTTAAAACAAATACGAGTATACACTGTAAAGATAAAGGTTAATAATCCTATGCTAAGTATCATTCTATCATTCTTACCATTAGAAATATTTTCAATTTTGTCCTCAATAATACTTTGCTGATAGCGTTCATACTCGCTACTAAGAGCAAGAAAAACCGAGTGAATCCATCATTCATGTTTTTCATGCAAATATGCTCCCTTCAGACCATCTAATATTAGCCTAAAGATACATAAAAGTGATATGTTTATACATACGATGTAAAATAGAGGGGTATGGTGTGAGCTTATCTATATTTATAACATGATTAGTAATGGATACAAACCTTCGTTGTAAGTGAATTTTTTATTCCTCTTGCTTGAAAATGCTATCTTTTTCTTTAATGTACATAGATACGTTCGATATATTTTCCTCTTAGAGGTGTTTTGAAGAAATGAAAGCTCAAACCAGTTAAGATTTATATCTTTTGTTCAACTTTTCTTATTACCCTGAAAAGTTATTATAAATTGTTCCATTGATTTACGCACAAACACATCAACGCTAGTAGGAGATATGCCTCATTTGGTCACTTTTTTGAGAGACACGTGACTCTGTGACTCACTTTTGAGATACGCATGACTCTGTGACTCAGATTTTGGAGATACGCATGCCGTGACGACTCACTTTCGAGGCAAGGCCATTTGGATGCTTAGTGTTGGCAATAGGGCTGACTCTACAACTCAGTTTGTGGATTTAAACGTGAGGTTATGTTTACCCCCCCCCCCACCCCCATCCCCCTCCCACGGGCCCGATGTTAGGGTTGAGAGGGTACGTTTGCAGTATGCGGTCATTGAGTGCGTACGCCGCCGGCGCGCGATCACTGGATTCGTTACTAATACACTTTAAAGTTTGGGTACAAATAGCGAGGTCACTAAGCTCGTACGTTTGCAAAATGCTGTCTTTTTCTAGTGTCACTGGATTAATTTACGAATACAGTTCAATGTTTGTGGGACAAATATAGGATTTAAGAATGTTTTTTTTTTTTTCATTTTTTATCATAAGACACGCGCATGTGTGCTAACGTGATGCAATCGAGGAGTTCACACTCCTCTCTCTCTCTCTCTCTCTCTCTCTCTCTCTCTCTCTCTCTCTCTCTCTCTCTCTCTCTCTCTCGGGGAGAGCTGTTTTGATGCTCTGATGACTCTTGCCCCTAGACACTGTCATTTATATTCCAGGGACTATGCAAAGTGACCACACATGCATTTCAATGTAAAGTACTCGTCTTTCTGTCCATTTGTTTTTAATCCCTTTCGCTTTCCCCTTTACATTAAAATATATGGATAATAAAAACACATCTGTGAAAGCAGGTTGATTTACATTTCTGGGCTCACATTCCTTTTAATGTAAAGTACTCTTCTTTCTCTCCATTTGTTTTAGGCCCTTTCGCATTCCCTTTTACATTGACATATATGGATAATAAAAAAAACGTATTACAGCCTAGTTTCTTTTATCATAGGAAGCATACCTCCAAAATAACATTTCTTGAATAATGACATAGCATTTAGTGGGAAAAAATCTTACGCTAAAAACATTCACTTAAAACGCAGACATTTTTAACTCTTATAAGCGGTAGGAATTTTTTTTTAATTACGTCCTTTATCACTTGACAAATCCGCATTGAAAATTCACGTTTTGTATATTACCAAATATACATACATGGTCTCAAATTTAATTGCAGAAGATAGTCATTTTCCTTCAAGTCGGTGGGGGATATATACTCCCCGAGTTTCCTAAGGGCTACAAAAACTCCATTTAGAGTTATGCTTTGTGTAAAATATAGGCAAAAGAATGCACACAAAGGCGAATTGTAATTTTACACTCGCATATTATTTATGAAGCACTTCATGGTGGAATACCTTCGTAAAAAAATCAGTAAAGTATTCCGAAAGATCTTCTGGCCACATGCCCATTGGGTAAAATAATATGTTTTCTACAGGACTTTTTTGTATTATAAATAAAACCCGGTGCCCAATTTCACGATACTGATATGATGGTAGGGTATTCATCAAGGGTATCTTGAAGCCGGCCAAATAGTCACTGAGTACGCACACATAAAAATGTGTTTCACGCCCTAACCTTTCCTCTAGAGCATATTCGATGTCTGAAGTATTCTTTTTTATATGTCGCCTCCTCCATTTCTGAACTTCTACAACTACCATTTCAACTCTGCCCGCTGTAACATACCTGTTTTGTTATTATTTTACCGTAACCCAATTGATAATGAAGTAAGGGATAATAAAAGCATAACATTTCTTAGATTTTTATCAAGGAAAACTTACATTTAAATTCATGGAATGCATATATTTGAGATATTACAAATAATGTTAATAAATTGTGTTTTAAGGCCCCCTCCCCTTATATACACAGTGGAATATACCTGATTTGTTATTATTTTACCATAACCGAATTCATAATGATGTAGGGGATTATAGAAACAACATTCCTTAGATTTTTATTAAGGAAACCTTATATTTTAAATCATGGAATATATACATTTAAAACATTTTAAATAATGTTAATTAATTTTATTGTTGCCCCCTTCAAACAGTAACAAAATCATTGTCGATTTAGGTAACAAATTTTGATTTTGGTATTTTAGCACGATTCTAAAACTGTGTCCAATACTGAGCGTAGACTGTTGCGGTTTTTTGACAGTTTTCTAGTCTTTTTTTATCCATTTTCCCTTTCTTCGAGCTCACAAGCGATTGCAACCACTTCCGAATCTGTGGGAGTTGACCGTCCATCCATCTGGGACTGTTGTAGGTATATGGATAACCCCCTCCATGGAGTGGGTTTCTTCTTTTTTGGGGCACATCTCCATAATTTCTTTCTGACCACTTTTGAATGCAGCCACCTGTCCCGCAGATCCCCTTAGACCCTTTTGGATCTCACATTGGATGTTGATTGCTTGCATGAGCAGGGGGCATGTTTCGGGCTGGGACCTACCCCCTGCTTTCATAACTTCGCTGACGAGCTGCTGATTCATCATCTCAGTCCATTCTACCGTCTTCCGAACGTATTCATGAAATTTACAACGGAATTCTGCTTTGTATTGCTACGACTTGCGGATTTGACCTTCATCTAAGAGGGGGAACTCCCAAGTTGTTAAAACGAAACAATTCGATAATTATTGTAACCAAAATAATTATTGCCACACACACACACACACACACACACACTCTATGTTTTATTTCACAAAAAAATAGTTTGAGCCTCAATAAGTACTATATTAACTTCAGTTCTAGCAAAATACAAGGACATACTTACTCTCAGAAAGATCGCGCAATTCCTCCCCCAAGAGGTGTGCATCGTTATAGCGTGACATCATATACCTCCTCGAGTTCTTCCTGGTACGTTATGACTTGAAATATGGCTCGGAGAAGGGTATATATACAGTATCTACTAGCCCAAACACGCACACACACGCACACACACCTAGGCCTAACTTAAGCCATGCTTCCGATTGACAAAACTATTTGCAACGCCGCACGGGTACCCTGTAATTGAACAGACACTCTCCTACAAACTGCTCAGTCCTCTAGCAACATGGGAAATGTGCCAGGAGGTAATATAAATCCACAGTGAAATTTCAGTTTGTTTATATTTGAAAATTATTTGTTCATGAAAGTGTCTGCAAATGTGCTATGAGATTTCTGTCTGTTTACGACACCGAATATTACATTGTAATAAGCACCTGTGTATGCATTACTTTTCAAGTGGGAAGGATCGGAAAAGGAAACATGATGATAGTAAAACACACCTTCCACTCAAAAAAAGAAAAGGACATCTAGCCAGTATGTATTACTTAATAAAAATATGTACTATGAGGGGATAATATCTTCCGATTTGAAGGTAGAATGAATTTTTTAATCCGACTATAGAACTTCCAAGTAAATTAAAAACCTATTTTCTCTTATTGCAAATCAGACATTAATATACACAACGTAATGTGAGGTGTTGATATCTTTCGATTTGGACGTAAAAAGGATTTTCAATTCAACTTTAGAACTTCAAGTAAATTAGAAACCGTATTATCTCTTATTGAAGTGCTATCAACCAGACACAAATTACTCGAAGAACCCTCACCTCAGGGGATTGCTTCAACATCCACTGCATACTTGGCCCCAGATTCGGACACCCGGGGACGAGCACCCCTCTAACAAACAGTCACAAATTACTCGAAGAACTCCGACCTCAGGAGATTGCTTCGACATCCACCGCAAGCAACCCGACGCCTCCCCCCCCCCCTATTTACCTACAGTAACAGCAGGGACGACACCCACTTCAGGATGGATGTTGAAGTTCGTTAGAAGAAAGACATCCTTTAACAAGTTCTACATACAAGAGGAATACAGACTTCCCTTGGTGAGCGATCCACTGTTATTCATAATTTATGCTAGGAATGATATACAGAGCTGTTTAGAACTGTATTAAAAAAAAGAGTTTTTCTGCTAAGATCGCTGGTCTTATGACCTCAATAGTGAAAAAAACACTCCTTTTTAACAAAGGAACAAACGGAAAATTCACTTATGGAGCTGTGGCTCCCTACCAAGGTTATCAATGCTGGTGAAATTGGCGACCTCCTAATTTAATGGGAGGATGCGGTAAATTCTAAGTTGCCTCGAATATTCAATGAATTGACGGAGAGTGGATGGATATTGCAAACTTGTTTATCGCTGCCAGGCGGTAATGGCTATATTGGGTGCTCCCATTTGCCCTAAAAATTATGTCCGACCTGGGGTTGTCGTCCTTATTCCCTCTGGAATTGGGAATTCCTTTTTTATTCGGTCTCTGGCTACCTATAGGATGGCTAAACAAACCCTAATTCCTTGTTGGGTGGATATTACCCGATCTGTAAATAGTATCCGCCGTCGCATGCAATATGGTAATTTCCACAAGATTGCCATGCCTATTCAGTGGGAGGACATTTCACGCCTCGAGTTAATGAATCAGCTCTCTATTTAAGTATATGAAATGAAAAAGGACTGAAACGAAAAAATTCCCAACTTTTGTCCCCCTCCTACTAATGGGCTGTGACCATTTTTATCTCATTAAAGATTTTTATCGTTTTGTGAAAAATTTTGCTAGGGCAAATCCTTGCAACCTCTTTTATTTCTGCCATAACTGCCTATCACAGCATGCAACAATCGACCGGCAAAAACAGCATGAAGCTACCTGCGATATGTCAGTGGCGTTGAATTTTCCCCCTCGTGGGAGTACAGTAAGATTTAGAAACCGCCATAAGACGAAAGTTTTCTTATATTTGCATCTTTGACTTAGAATCAGCTTTGAGAGAATCCACTGGGACTTATGGCGTGGACACCAGACAAGGATATATAGCTTATTGCTATATCATTATCGATGGCAAACAAAAATAGCTGCCTCCAGTTATTGTTGGGGAATGATTGCCTCGATAACTTTCTGTCAGATCTTAGCGATTGTTGGGCAGCAATAAGATAAGAGTGGAAAACATTCCTCATTGATTTGTTAACCGAGGATGAAAGAACTTTCCATCAGCTAACTGTATGCCAGCTGTGTTAGACGTCGTCCAAGCACGACCGCGACAAGCACAGACACCATGACGACGCCAAACCCAAGAATAACTTTATTAGAGCTTACTGGATGCGTTGTAATTAAGCGTGTCGCGAACTTAAAACTTGACTCCCCGTTTTCACACATAATTATATTTACGACCTGGGTCTTATCTTTAAGGAATTGAAAACTAAAGTCAACATTACAATCATGACGAAGCAAGGGCTTAAAATTCAGCAAATGACCGCCGATAATTTTGTTTTCCTCGACTCTCTCGCCTTTTTAGGATCTTCTTTGCATAGTTTAGCCTCCGAATATTTTAGGGGTGGAAGGAAGGCTTGTTTAATAGAGGACATGTTAAGCGAAATTAGGGATAGTAAACTACGGGGTGAAGTCATTTAAGGCAGATTACCTTTCTGCTATGACTATATAGACAGTCTTACAAAACTCAAGGAAACGCATTTGACCCCCAAATCGGCATTTTACAACAGGCTATATGCGTGCAATGTATCAGAGGAGGAATATAAACGGGCTCAGCATGTTTGGAATATAAGCAAATGTAAAATGCTGAAAGATTTTCTTCTCTTTTACCTCATTGTAGGCACGGCTTTATTGGGGGATATTCTTATTTGGTGACGCTTTATACTTTATGATAATTATAGTCTTGATTTACCGCTCTATGTTTCACTTCCATCCTACGCCTTTGATAGCTTTCTTAAGATGAGAAAGATTGAGCTGGATCATGTCTATGATGATGAATTGTATAGTCTAATCAGGCATAATGTTAGGGGGGGGGGGGTTAACTTTTGTGGTGAATCAATCATTAACTGCCAAAAACCGTGAAATAAATCCATCATCTAATCCTGATCTCCACCAAAATTCTTACATACCTTATTAAGACTTCAACTCCATGTATGCAACAGCTATTACTAAGCGCCTTCACACTGGTGATTTTCGCAAACTTTCCGATGAAGAAAAGGATCAGTTTTTAGGAAGGGGTATTGAGAATTCTAATACAAACGGGGATAAAGGACACTGGCTCCTTGTCACTACTAAAGCACCTTCAGAAGAAGTTGCTAGAGCCACTGATGAACTGCCGTTATGCTTATCCCACGAGGAAGTTGCTTTTAGAAATCTATCACCCTACTGTAAAAGCATACAAGAACACGAAGGAGGACGCATGACTGTAAAGTGTGAAAAGCTTATGGCCACCCGTCACAGTAAAAAAGAATATCGTATTTCCCTCCCCCTTTTACAGCTGTATATGGGCTTAGGCCTGGATCTAGATGTTGTGCATCCAATCTATGAATTCAGTCAAAGTGCTTACATGAAGGAAATAATTAAAACTAATATCAAAGCGAGGAACAACCTCATCAACAGAAAAAAAAAAAGCCTTCAATGCCATGAGTAACTGCGTCGTAGGGAAAACCTTATTCAACCATTTGAAATATGCCAAAAAAAAGTAAAGTTGTCACAAAAGTAGCCACCTACTTAAGGGAAGCCTGGAATCCGAGACTAAAATCAACCATCCATTCGTCAGAAGACCGTATTATCTGTACTTCCACCCTTCCACAGGTTGCCATCAATATGCCAAATTACATAGGTTTTGCCATTCTAGGATCGGCAAAATTTGACCTTTACTACTTGTTTTATAAGGTTCTCAAGAATAATTATGGTGATAAAGTCAAACTATTTTACACTGATACAGATATTTTCATTTTTGCTCTGGAAGTTGACGATCTTTATTCGGAGTTAGCACAAGAACCCTTGAAATTATATATGGATTTTTCCAACTTCGACGTTGTTTACCCGCTTTTTAGTAATGAGAGAAAAGGGGAGCTGGGTCTTTTAAAATCAGAAAGGGAGTAATCATATAAGTAAGGTGAAAGTGTTGAACCCTAAAATGTATTCCGTGGTAAATAACAAACTGGGTCACATTAATTGTGCGAAAGGCATACCAGGAGAAATGAATGCTTCTATAAAGCACGAACAGTATTCCCAAATCCTGTAAGATCATCGTATCAACTATATCACTGTACGGAAGATTAGAAATGTGAGAGGACAGATGAGTACCACTTGAGTAAAAAAGAAGTGTCTCTCGACTTTTGATTCGAAACATTATCATTTGAGTCCATACAATTCTTACGCATACGGACATCCCAATATTGAAGAGGGGAGATGAGGAATTTGCGAGTGAAGCTCAAATCAACAACCACCTTCCCAAATTACTGAATGCACCTTCAGAACCATTCCCTCATGTTTCTGAAAATTTATGGAAAAGGAGAGAGGAAAAGGTTACAGTCTATTTTCCACCAACCGTTGTAAATTCCTCGATAATGGAATGACGGAAAATGGGAGGAGTGAATACAAAACTTTACTGCATATAATTACAGTGTTTGGTTTTCCCCATGTATTGTTTTACTAGAGAAAATAAAAGGATGGCAGTTTCTATTAAATGTTTTATTTATTCCATGGTACTTATATTATATAATTTTTACGCCAATCTCAGTTGGCTAGAGGTTTAGTTAAATTGTACAAATGCTTTAAAGCCGCAGATTTGGACCTTTTTAGAGAGCCGGCACGTAATGTTGTGTCTGGTTTCTCCAACTAGGGTAAATCCTACCTTATAGAAAAATTATTAGTAAAATATAAAAGCTAGATTACGCACATTATTATGTGCGTCGTGGAATAACATATTTTGAAATCGCATCCAGTAATAGGACCAAAACTCTCACTTTTTGCAAATGTCGTAGACCCAATGAGTAAGATAGATACGGAAGCTTGCCCGCATTCTATTTTATATATCATCAATGATATATTTTCTTAAGGCTGTACGGGACAAAATTGTTGTGGATGTCTTTACTAAAGGGCGTCATAAAAATATCTCGGCTATATTTATTACGCAAAGTATATTTTACAGTGGAAAATATGCTAGAAATATAAGTATAAACACCTCCCATATGCTATTGCTGAGAACAAAGGATATATCACAAGTCAAGTTATGAGGATGGCAAATATTTTGTTTCCTCTTATCAAAGAAATTTGTGAATGTTTATTAAAAAAAACTGTTATGTCTAAACCTTTTTCTCATTTGCTGGTTGATTCAAGTTTGAATAATCCTAGCGAACTCCAGTTGAAGACAAATAAAATGAGGAGTTCCTTGTGCGAGGTTGTTTTTGGAGAATGGGACACATAAAGAGGAAGATTTTGGAAAGAGTATATGAAAACTATTCCCACCCATCAAGTATGGGGGTATTGTTCTATTTACTGAGCCGCCAGAGCTTTAGACGTACGAAATGCCGTAAATGACGTAAAAGACTATTTGACCACGAAAGATGCCCATACTCTGCTTGCTCTCACAAGAAAAAAAAATCCCCGGACATCAAATGGTGTCTCCAACTCTAAAAGTTATCATCAGCTGCGATCTTTCCCAATAAGCGGCGTTTATCTAAATTAAACAGTGGCGTAAACTACCTTCTGATTTGCATAGATAATTTCTCCCGTTACCTCATGATCGTTCCTCGTAGAAACAAAAAGGCCCAAACTCTGTTAATAGGCCTAAAAGCAATCCTTTCTCTACCTCAATTTCAGGGTGTGAGTCACCTTCTTACCGATAGGGGATCAGAATTTTATAACAAACTTACGATCAAGTACCTAAAAAAAGAAAATATAAGACTCTACAGCGTTATCTCGTATAAAATCAAAGCACCCAATGCAGAATATGTTATACGTACTCTACAGGAAAAGATATATAAACATTTAACTCTGAGAAATACTCTCACATATCTTGACGTCCTCCCTGAACTCGTAAAAAACTATATGTTCCCACACAGAGGGTTAGGAGGGGAGTGTTCCCCCTCGAAGTTCATGGATATATGAACCCGGAAATCATTAAGCGATAATTTTGGCGAATGTATGAATCAAGCCTCTCTACATCGAAACACAATAGTAAGTCGTTAGCAGTAGGACAGTCAGTGTGCATTGAAAGTGGGCTACATTGGTCTGTATTCCATCGTGGGTATAAAATACAAAAACATTAGAAATGTTCAAAATTCGGATAGTGGACCAGAGACAGGCTCCTTTGACTTATTATCTGGAGAATCTCGCTAGTGAAAAAATTGAGGGTGTTTTTTTATAAACCGGAACTTATACCCACAGCCATACCAGAAACTTTCTCTATTGACATTATCAAAAAGAAAGTTATGAAGGGTAAAGTCAAGTATCTCGTGTCGTGGAGGGGTTACCCCCCAGTTTTAACTAGTGGGTAGATAGTAAAGGTGTTGAAAGGCTGTTAGGGGAAACTTAAAAATGAAATCGTACATACACAAACATGGCAATTTTCTTTTCTTCTTGAATAACCTCTCCAAGAAAAAAACGGCTGAATTCATTCCTTTGCTACAGAGAAAGCATCTCGACTGTTTATCAGAGATCTTCACTAACTTTTTGAAGGAAAATCTAACTCGTGATAGTAAATCAATAGAAAAAGGAAAAAAAAAATATAGGAGTGAAGTAAGGACGGTAGCTCGGAAAAAGACACCGCTTAAAAAGAAAAAAAAAATAAATCTTAGCATCGCAGAGAGGGGCCACCATACTTTCAGTCGTTCTACCTCAGGCAGCAAGCCTGATTGGGGGTTTATTAGGGAAATGAGATAGTACTGTCTGGTACCGTGAAAGATGGTAGATGAGTCTAATTACTACCAAGATGCTGGAGAAATAAGGGTTCAAAACACTTAACAAAATGTAGAGGCAAATGGAAGGGGGAATAACCAGTCCACCGTTTAAATTTAATAGACTTGTTTAAGAAATTAATTCAGCAAACGGGTGCTATTGAGGAAGAAGACGTGCCTTTTTATAAAACCTTGCTAGATACAGTGGGAGTGCCCGATACTTATACAAAAAATGCAAAAGCTCGGATGCATATGTATGGAATTAAAGGCAAAGGGAGGAGAATATGTGATGAAAATAAAGAAAAAAAAAGTAAAAGGTAAACTGCCGTGGGTACCTTATTAGGAATAAATGCCCACCGGTAAGTCTATGTGAAATACATGTCTTAGCAAGTACTCGAAAGGTGTGTTAAACGGGTGGGGTTTGAGTACTTTAGTTGTAGTTGGAGTTAAGTTAACAGGTAAAGTACACAGGACAGTTGTGAGACCGGCAATGATGCATGGAGTGAAGACATGGGCAATAAAGAAGACAGAAGGGAAGATGGTTTTGGCAGAGATGAGAATGTTGAGATAGATGTGTGGGCTGACAAGAAGAGATAAGATACGGAGTCAGGTAGTTAGGTATACCACAGGAGCTAGAAAACTATCAGATAAGATCAAAGAAAGTAGACTGAGGTGGTATGGTCATGTCATCAGAAGAGATGAACAGTATATTGGGAGGAGAGATATGGAAATGGAGGTACAGGGAACGAGAAGGAGAGGGACACCAAAGCGAAGATGGGTGGACTGTATCAAGGATTACATTCGATCTAAGGGATTAACTGGTGATGAGGTGTGGAACAGAGGTATATGGAGAAAGCTGACTAGAAACATCGACCCCACATAGAAGTGGGAAAAGATGTAAGCAAAGAAGAAGAAGAAGAAGTTGTAGTCAGGGCTAGTTTA
>NC_090740.1:103701748-103729248 GCF_036898095.1 Palaemon carinicauda | reverse complement strand
ACCAATAAATTGATGTTTAGATCTAATCTTAAAGTGTATATTACCATGGCCTGAATACTGTTATCCCATGAAGTAGACAAGGCCAGAAACTTAAAAAAAAAAAAAAAAAAAAAAACAGATTTACTAATGACAATAAAGAATGAGAGTAAATACCAATAACAAAGGTAATCATGTTTACGTCCTTAAAAATACCATCAATTTCCATTGAAGAGTTTCTACTTCATATTTATCCGAAGAACAATATCATCCTTTTAGAGCACGATCATTAATGACTAGTAAAAATTAATATATTTACAAGATTCCCTAAATTACGTTTATGTATTCGAGGAGAAAAGGACTATCATCAATTTAAAAGGAGTAGAACAGATTAAAATTTAGGTTTGATCATGATAATGAGGATAATGTCTCCATAAGAGTTTAATTTGAATAGATATGATGCATATTTATTACGAAAGTTTAGAGCATATAGACTGAACTGTCAATAACACTGGCTATTTCAATATTTATAATTACTGATTTTCTGTGTTCAGGGATAATTTGGTAAGTAATAAAAAAGGAAATATATATTTTCTGTATTGTTACCTAACTAACTTTAAATTACTATTGCAGGATGAGAGATAAATGTGTTGAGAAGGAAATAGTGTGATAACAAAAAGTTTAATTGACTGGCCCTAGAGGCTCTCCATTGTGCTCAGACGAAAGAAATCGTGTGTAAATATACTTTGACTGCGGAAGTTTAACAATATAGGACTAATAGTCTGGTAGGATTCTAAGAAGAGGAAAGTTGTGTTATATGGTGTAGGGATATGTAATGAATAATAATTCTCCATCAACGACTAATTGTTAAACAATATTAGTAAAAGAAAATTGATAATTTTTTTATTCTTAAAAAGGTTTTGGTCTAAGTATCTATATAAAGAAGGTATTGCAGCCAGTGGCTCTAAACACATCCATTTCGAAATGATTAAGAGAGCTTCTAGCACAGAATGGCTTTTACATAACAATTAATCGTTACTCCGTGTAATTTGACAGGTAGAGGTTAGAATTAGTTTAATTGATGAATTATTCTATATAAGAGGCTATTCATCAAGCATTTAGATCGGTATAATATCATCATAGGGGTCTGGATACTATCGGATTTCGTATTACATAACGAACATAATTTTTGATATGTCTGACATGGAAGCAGATGATCCACTATGTAGACCCCTGAACGGGTTAAGTCAATCTATTTTATTACAATTTTCGGTAATAAATATGACCTTATATGAAGTATACGTCCAGCGTCTTAAATGTTAATGAATGATACACATAGTACTTTAATTGAAACGATAGTAAGCGTACTCGAAGAAAACAAGTAAAGAAAAAATAGGAAATAAAACCATATCACATCTACAAGTTTGAAGAGATTATATGTCATTACCCCAGCCAACGAATATGAAAGGAGGTTATATTTTCACCACTGATTGTATGCTTGTTTGTGTGTTGGTTTGTGGGTGTGTAAATGTATGTGAGTGTGTTTGTTTGTGAACAGATTTCTGGTCATATTTTGAATTGTAGATTAATGAAGCTTACAGGGATTTACTGTTAGATAAAAATCTGGAAATTAATGAATTTTGGAAGGTCAAGGTCAAAGGTCAAGGTTACGGACAAGTAAAATGTCCAATTCACGTGATCAGCCATAAGTTTGGACTTTGTTGTCCCAGAGTCTTCAAACTTAGTTTATAATTGAGAGTATGAAAACTCAAACCAATTGATACATATTATGGTCGAACACTAAGGTCAAGTTCAATTGTAGATTAATGAAACTTGCAGGGATTTACTGTTAGATAAAAATCTGGAATTTATTGAATTTTGGAAGGTCAAGGTCAAAGGTCAAGGTTACGGATTAGTAAAATGTCCAATTCACGTGATCAGCCATAAGTTTGGACTTTGTTGTCCCAGAGACTTCCAACTTAGTTTATAATTAAAAGTATGAAAACTCAAACCAATTAATACATATTAGGATCAAACACTAAGGTCAAGTTCAAGGTTATGGTCAAGAAACAGGTCAAATTTCTTTCATCAACATACGGCCACAATTTTAATTGCAAAGTGATAATAATACAGTTATTTTTAATTGGTATAAAAATAGCTGGAAATTACTAAATTCGGGTGGGTCAAAGGTGAAGGTCACGGACACACAAAACGTCCACATCACGTAATCAGCCATAAGTTTGGACATCCACGTCACAGAGACTTCAAACTTGATTCATATTTTAGCGTGTGAAAATCTACGCCAACGAGAAATAAACTGTCGTAGCGGAGATTTGTACTTTACTGAGTGTCCGTCTAATATAACTATGAAATGATATGAAAAGATGGTTCTCTGTAATAAAAGGCACAAAACTTAGTATCAATACTATATAATTTCTATGAAACGCTATTCTAAAATGTAAATAGTAAGTTCAATTCTAAAGGTTTTAGAACTACATTTATGTACATGTATATATATATATATATATATATATATATATATATATATATATATATATATATATATATATATATATATATATATATATATATATATATATATATACATACATATATATATACATATATATATATATATATATATATATATATATATATATATATACACACATATATACATATATATATATATATATATATATATATATATATATATATATATATATATATATATATATATATATATATATATATATATACATATATATATATATATATATATATATACACACACACATATATATATATATATATATATATATATATATATATATATATATATATATATATATATATATATATATATATATATATATATATATATATATATATATATATATATATATATATATATATATATATATATATATATATATATACATATATATATATATATATATATATATATATATATATATATATATATATATATATATATATATATATATATATATATGTCTATTTATATATAAATATATGTATATATACATACATACATATATATATATATATATATATATATATATATATATATATATATATATATATATGTATATTCAAATGTAGTTCTAAATACTTTAGAATTAATAGTAGGGTCATTATATGGAAAATACCCCCTCAACCCCCCAAAAAATGTAACAAAAGGTTTCTCAACTGATTCTGGTAGCTTTTAATGTACTTGTTAACATACTAAAAGTTTACCAAACTTTGACCCCCAGAAAAGTGTTTTTTTCAAGATGGCGTCCAAGATGGCCGCCGAAACCTTTGAACGATCGTAACTCTATGACTATCAACTCAAATTTGATGATCTTGTTGTCTATTCCTAAATTTTTGGGGGCAAAGAACACGTTAAGATCATACAAAATAATGTTGGCCTATTATGTGTCAATGTTTAGGGGTTCGAGGTGGCATTTTCGATATATTTGATTGAATCTAACTGCATAACTAATTCGTATTCTTCTCAATCTCAGATATAATTCAACAATGAGTGCAAGCACAGTCAGTCAAGCTTCTTGTCTAATCTATCAGGAGGAGATTGAGGATTTCAGTGATAACTGGGTTGCATTCAGTGGAAGGGGGCAAAAGGAATAAATGATGCCAGTGTAAAGCGGAAAGACGATCATGTAGTTGAAGCTGGTATGAAAGTGCATAAAAGCGGTCGTCAACAGTATATTAATGTTAAAAACATTAAAAGCCATGTTGCAAAGAAAAGTAATGCTTCTGTGCCAGGAAAGAGAACCACAAGATGCTCAAGTGGAGCTTTTGATAGTGAAAGGACTTCATATTCCTTGGATGTACAATTAATTTGGACAAGGGACACTTTAGCTGGGTATGCACGGACAAATTTGTGGAAAAAATTTTGGAGGTCTGTGAATCCCGTTCAGATGACTGGGGACTGACTGTAAAGGTCTGCATTGAATACCATTTACGAGATTTACATGCAGCACATGGCCTTTATCATCATTCATGTAGTAGAAATTCCAGGAACCTCAGATCAGTGCCTTTTGAGTTCCAACATGACCCTGATGCCAAGCGCAGAAAGCCAGGCAGTCCTAAAGATAAAGATAAGTATGAAGAATTTCAGGACATGTGTGCTTACCTAGAACTTAACAGTGAGGAACAACTAACTGTGATATCTTTGAGAGCCTCATAATGAAAGGTTATCTTTCCAATCCTGATTCTGAACCCTATGACAATTACAGTTTGAAAAAATCATCCTAAAGAGCGCTTTAAGGACTCAATTATATTTTCTGAAGGAGAATGCTTGGACGATATTGTCACCATGAGAGAACAAACACTGCAGATTGTGAGATCTTATTACAAAGGAAAGTGTCAGGAAGATGATGAAGAATCCCCAAAACGTGCTATTATTGAAACTGCCGCCAGATTAGTCAAAAGTGACATCAAGTCTGAGGTTTCCACTATGAAGAATCAGTATCCAAGTAGTGAGAATTTAAAGCTTGATTCATCGCTTTCATTCATTCTAACTAGTCTGCGAATAGCACTGAAAACATTGTTCGCTGGGAAAGACACAAGACGCAAGGTTGCTACAATTGGTCATGCCATAATTCAGGCAGTTCGCCCACGAGCTGTCATTGCACCGCTACAAGTGGGACTTGCTGTGCAAGTCCATCATCTACTGTATATCGTTCATAGTTCACTGTGGATACCCTTCATGAGATGGGATTTTGCTGCTCATATACAGAAGTGATGAGATTTGAAAAAATGTAGCAGATTGTGTGGAACCTGATGTTCTAGGTGGAGATGTAGATTTGCTGGAAATGTCTGTTCTTTTTGCCGCTGATAATGTGGATCACACTCTTATTACTCTGGGTGGCAAAGGGTCATTTCATGGAATGGGTGTCATTTCCTCTGTCACCCCTGACGAACCATATCATTCCAATAAAACAGATCTCAAAACTGAAATCTGACAAGAAAACAAAGATTCCAGTCTTGGAGTACAGGTTTACAAGGCATGCTTGTCATGGAGTAGTCTTCGAGGACCTGCCAAGATTTCTTGACTGTGGCAGCTCGTGGGTAAACTGCCCGAATTAAGGCATGACCAACAGCAGCAACCTTGAGTCTTGTGTCTTTCCCAGTGAACAATGTTTCCAGTGCTGTTTGCAGACTAGTTGGAATGAATGAAAGCGCTAAATACAGCTTTAAATCCTCACTACTTGGATACTGATTCTTCATAGTGGAAACCTCAGACTTGATGTCAATTTTGATTAATATGGCGGCAGTTTCAATAATAGCACGTTTTGGGGATTCTTCATCACCTTCCTGACACTTTCCTTTGTAATATGATCTCAGAATCTGCGATGTTTGTTCTTTCATAGTAACAATATCATCCAGGCCTTCTCCTTCAGAAAATATGATTGAGTCCTTAAAGCGCTCTTTACGATGCTTTTTCAAACTTTGTCATAGGGTTCAGAATCAGGATTGGAAAGATAACCTTTTATTATGAGGCTCTCAGAGATATCACAGTTAGTTGTTCCTCACTGGTCAGTTCTAGGTAAGCACACATGTTCTTTAGGACGGCCTGGCTTTCTGCGCTTGGCATCAGGGGCATGCTGGAACTCAAAAGGCACTGACTTGAGGTTCCTGAAATTTCTACTACATGAATGATGATAAAGGCCATGTGCTGCATGTAAATCTCGTAAATGGTATTCAATACAGCCCTTTACAGTCAGTCCCCAATCATCTGAACGGGATTCACAGACTTCCAAAATTTTTTCCACAAATTTGTCCGTGCATACCCAGCTAAAGTGTCCCTTGTCCAAATCAATTGTACATCCACAGAACATGGAGTTCTTTGCACTATCAAAAGCTCCACTTGAGCATCTTTTGGTTCTCTTTCCTGGCACAGAAGCATTACTTTTCTTTGCAACATGGCTTTTAATGTTTTTAACATTAATATACTGTTGACGGCAGCTTTCACGCACTTTCATACCAGCTTCAACTACAAGATCGTCTTTCCGC
Source organism: Palaemon carinicauda (assembly GCF_036898095.1). Taxonomy (NCBI): domain Eukaryota; kingdom Metazoa; phylum Arthropoda; class Malacostraca; order Decapoda; family Palaemonidae; genus Palaemon; species Palaemon carinicauda. The sequence goes on along the minus strand of NC_090740.1, from coordinate 103,723,230 downwards.
TTTACACTGGCATCATTTATTCCTTTTGCCCCCTTCCACTGAATGCAACCCAGTTATCACTAAATCCTCAATCTCCTCCTAATAGATTAGACAAGAAGCTTGACTGAATGTGTTTGCACTCATTGCTGAATCATATCTGAAATAGAGAAAGATGCGAATTAGTTACGCAGTTAGATTCAATCAAATATATGGAAAATGCCACCTCTACCTCCAAAACATTGGCACATAATAGGCCAACATTATTTTTTATTATCTTAATGTGTTCTTTGCCCCCAAAAATGTAGGAATAGACACCAAGATCATCAAATTTGAGTTGATAGTTATAGAATTATGATCGTTCAAAGGTTTCGGCGGCCATCTTGGACACCATGTTGAAAAAAACACTTTTCCGGGGGTCATAGTTTGGTAAACTTTTAGTATGTTAAAAAGGACATTAAAACCTACCAAAATCAGTTGAGAAACCTTTTGTTACAGTTTTTTGGGGGTTAAACTGTATTTTGCCCTGACTATAAATTTATTGTTTACGTTTTAGAACCATCTTTTTATATTGTTTCATAGTTAAATTACAGGTGTATATATATATATATATATATATATATATATATATATATATATATATATATATATATATATATATATATATATATATATATATATTTATATATATATATATATATTTATATATATATATATATATATATTTGGGCTCAAGCCATGTCGTCCTGATGGAAGTTCCTAAATGGTAGCTTCCTTGGGTATATATAACTACGGCGATATTCCCAGAGAATTTACCTTAAGGTACCCAGAATTCTAACTCCTGGAGCGAATATCCTTAATAAAAGAACAAGGGATATCGCGAAATATCAGAGGACGTATTCTTGACACGCCACATAGCAATCTGCACCCCGAACAGAGTTAACACTCCGAAGGGGTCAATTGGCAAGAAAACGAAAAACGAGAAAGAAAGGAGAGCCGCTCGCAAGGTATCTCTCCTCTCCCGTTTTGTAAGCGTGCATTGCGCCGCTCACGGCGCCATCTGTATTCCTTTTTGCGTAGCTCAACAACTCGGTGTTTTTTCCCTGTGTTATCTCGCAATTCTTGGATTATTTCAACTTTATAATGCTTTCTCCAACTTCTTCTGCTTCTGATAAGTATTATGATGAGTATTATTTCTTTTATGTATAAATGTAAGCTCTTGGTAATTTTAAAATGATTTGATAGTGATATCGTTGTTACAAGAGCTGTTGCCTACCGGAGGCGTCCTGGACGCTGTCGCTCGCCATGTATGAGTTATTAAGTTAGCTAGAGCAACGTTCCCGGCTGTTTCGCTTAATAATTTTAGCTATTCAGCGTTACATAGGTTTTCTTTATATGATGCTTTTACTATTTCTGTTTTGGCAAAGGATTTGCTGATTCGGGCCTACGCTAGACCTTGTAGCCTAGTCGTTTGGCCCTAGTACTTTCCTGCATGATATTCAGATTTCCGAGTGTTTTAAAATTTTATTAAAGCTTTAGGCAGTTTTATACATTTAAGATTATGTTTATTTTCTTCCAAGATAGTATACGAGTGAGTTTCGGTGATTTAGGTAATCGATTCTCTTCGCGCCTAGGCTAGTTGTCTATGGGGCCATAGTATACTTTCTCACACTCCCTGGTTGCTCTCTTCTCTTCAGAGAATGTGTACAATCCCTTTCCCTCTGCTTAAGCCTTGGGCTTAACCCTAATGGTTTATCTGAATTGACTTTAGATATAACTATATTAGGGTGTTTCTGTTCTTTCCTGTTTCCAGTAAGTCTGGCTTCAGGACGGGGGCAGGACATCAGAGTTCTTAGTGTGAGTCTGTTTCTGTCTAGCTTGTGGTTGAGATTCCCTTGCTAGGCTGACAGCAGACATAGGAGGCTTTGCCTCCTTAGTTCACTTTCGAAGGTTTCTGTACGAGATGATTCCTTCTTTTTGTGATCTAGCAGACTAGTCCAGTGTTGTTGTTCTCGGTGTGGAGGATGAGATCCTCTTCTCTGTGAATAACAACGCCTTCCTTGCTTTGGTTCCGAGGGAGTTGGCAAGTATTGCTGGCCTCCCTCCTCGGATCTCCCCTAGGCTAAGGTGAGTTTTCTTGGCTGCGGGTGATTCATTATTAGAGCAAGGCTGGCAGGACCCTCTTCCCCCTTTCCCCCTCTTTCCTTAGTGATGGCCTAGCCATTGCATCCCTGTCCGTCATTCTACATCTGTACCTAGCATAGGTTAGGATGTGGGGCTGACTCAGTCCCTTGCCGGCCGGCAGTGCGTGCTGGCCGGCAAGGGTGTTATGCTTTGAGTGCTGCACGGACCTCCCTTGGTCTCTCATCCATGTTTGTCTGTAGAGCCAGATGGCATTCGTCAGGAAGCCTGAAGTTATATTCTCCCCTTCCTTATGTGCACTCTTTCGGGTTGCCGGGCTATGAGGCAGTATAGTCTCTTATCCCGGCATCCATTCTGTTTTTCTTGTAGTGTTTGTACCCTAGCCCGGCTGACGGCATAAGTGGCCGGCAGCCGGGCAGTCGCGAGTTCTCTGGTTCTTTTGCTGCCGGCCGGCATTGGTTGTATACCTTTGCCGGCCGGCTATATATCACACACCAGGGTTCTGCCGGCCGCTACGTTTGGCGGCCGGCAGCCGGGTGCTATCTTGTGTAGTTGCTGGCCGCAGTGACTGCCGGCCGGCACACGCATTTGAACCAGCATTCTTCCACCTTATAGTCTATAAGTAGTATACTTTGGAACTAGTTAAGGTGTGTGCTGGCCGGCACATTACCTTCTATACTGTAGCCAGTATTTTTCAGTGTAGTATATACTGGTAGGGAGAAAACTATAGTATAGTATTTGTTGCAACACTAAGTTTTTCTAACACTTTTGTGTTGTCTTGCACAGCCCTTGGTATAACCTTACAGAAAAAAGAAATTGAGTTTTTTCTTATCTACTATCCAGCATTTTAAAATCACTTATTTGGGTGTGAGCTACACCTGTTTCCTCTGGAAATTATTTATTGGTCGCTCTAGAATAGATTAAACCATACGATTCTATTATCTGGAAGGTTGCAGCAATTGACTGTGCGGTAAATACAAGTATGTGTCTTTCCTTTCTAGTTTAGTTATGCTAAGCTATGTATATCCAGTGATACGTAGTTCACTTGATACTCATGGAATTTTCTTCTCTTTACAGGAGGACCATCCGAAGTGTGGAAGCGTTTTCCTGCAACGTCCGCAGCAAGAACTTCTGCTGATATGACTTGTGTAGGAGGGCACACAGCATGCGCAGTCTCCAAAGGTGATCTCCGTTATTGGGACCCCCGCAGGTATGTACCGTGTGCACAAACCTGATTACTGAGGCTTTTGATTCCCCTAAGACGGCGGAGTCAAGGGACGCAGCAAGGGAGAAGCTTCGTACCTGGATAAGGGGCTTTCAGAAGAACACTTCTGGGCCCTATCTTCCAAGTGAGAAGATGAGGGCTTACCTTTTCCCCAAGGGCGTCAGCTGAGGCAGTGATTCCCCAGCCTCAAGTGGAGATACTGTTGGTTCAGATCCCGGTGGATGCTGAAGTCGCGGACACCCTGCAGGACATCCAATTGGACGATAGGATGGCGGAGGTGTCCGAGCGTTTGGAAGAAGACCTTCTGGCAGAAGACCAGGAAGAAGAACAGGCTCCAGACAATGAAGAGGAAGAGTTCGACGAGGTGTCGGCTACTCTGGTTCAGGCCCCTGAACCTATTCCCTCAACATCGTCCTCTCTCCCAGATGAGCTGGGAAAGACCCTTTCCTCCATCGTTGGAATGATCCAACAGATGCAGAGGGAAAATAATGAGAAGGGCTGCTGCAATGAAGCTGGAGATGCGGAGACTTGCAGCATCACGTGGGCCCCAGAAGAAGCTCAGTGTGAAAGACCTTCCCTTGTGCTCAGATGCCAACCCTTGGAGGTATGCCGAGCACATGCCTATGACGACGGGAAAAATCGTCATTTCGGAGAAGTTGGGCTCAGTCCCCCTTGAGGAGGTGGAATTCTGGTCCAGCAAGGAGTCGTATCCGGACCTGTTATGTCCGTCTAAGGAAGGAACTAGCCTCAAAGGAAGAAACGGAGCCGAAGGAGGTCATAGTTTTTGGACCACGCTAAGGCTCAAGCTTTACTGTCAAGCTCGATGAGAGAGAGGGGCTTCACAAACTCAAAGGTACCTGCTTTGAGTAAGAAGCACCCTTCCTTTGTGTCCTCTCCTTCTAGAGCCTTCCCCTTTATGCAGAAAGGGTTTACGGCTGTGCTGAAAGCAGTCGAGGCAGGTAAGCCATGCCCCTCCTTGGAGGAGTGTAAACCTTTGTCTTTGGCCCTACCCATGGACCCACAAGGGACTGGAAGGACGTCCATCTTACCTTCTCAGTCAGGAAGTTGGAGGCTAATATTGCCGGACGTCAGTTCGGTGAGAAACTCCCCAAGCTGTATGACTTTCTTTTGCGAAGGGAGCTTGAGACAAAAGAAAGACTTGCTGCCTCAATGTCTCATCAAACGACTCTGGAGACAATGGCAAGTGACCCCAAGGTCCATGAAATGTTTGTGGTAGTGGCTAAGACACACCTAGCCACGGTGAAGAAGGACCTTTATAGCTTCGTCAAAGCTAGGAGGGCTTGTAGGGAGTTCGTGTTCGCCTCGGCTGCGGTGAGGCACGATCCAAGGAAGCTAATCTCCTCCAGTATTTGGGGCAAAGACCTCTTCCCTAGTGAAGCGGTCAAGGAGGTTGTAGATAAGGCCGCCACGGAGAATAGAAACCTTCTCCAGAAGTGGGGCCTATCTCTCAAGAGTAAGTCTTCCCCAGATGAGGGTCCCCAACCAAAGAGGAAGACTAAGAAGACTAGGCTACCCTCTCGGCTAGCCAAGCCATTCAGACAGCAGCAGCAACAACTTCTTATGCCTACAGTGCCCCAGATGGTGGCACAAACCCCGACCACGTACCAGTGGGTACCCCAAGCCGTGTCAACGCAGTCTCCGGCATTTAACCCAGCGTTCGAAGGGCAGTCAACTACCTTTCAAGCGAAGCCTAGAGGAGCAGCCAGAGGTTCGTCTAGACAACCCTCAAGGGGGAGGGGATTCAAGGGTGGTCGCGGTCAAGGAGACAAGACCTCAGGGCAACAGCAGCCAAAGTGAGATGATACCGGTAGGAGGGAGACTTCAGAATTTTCGGGATCGGTGGACCTTCGATCCCTGGGCCCACAGCCTACTCAAGAATGGACTGGGTTGGAGCTGGTACAGCACTCCACCCCCGTGCCCTTGATTTTTCCAACACTCCACCCCCGTTCTGGAGGAGTACATTCAAGAACTGTTGGAGAAATGAGTTATCCGAAGGGTAAAGTCCATCAAATTCCAAGGGAGGCTATTTTGTGTTCCCAAGAAGGACTCAGAAAAACTTAGAGTCCTTCTGGACTTGACACCACTCAACAAGTTCATATTGAACTGCAAGTTCAAGATGCTAACACTGCAACACATAAAGACCTTACTGCCCAAGAGGGCATATACCGTCTCCATAGATTTGTCAGACGCCTATTGGCACGTTCTAATCAATCGTCAACTCTCCCCCTACCTAGGGTTCAAGCTACATCGAAGACTCTACGCCTTCAGAGCCATGCCATTCGGGCTAAACATAGCCCCAAGGATCTTCACGAAGCTTGCGAGCGTAGCTCTCAAACAATTACGCCTAAAGGGAATCCAGGTGGTAGCCTACCTGGACGACTGGCTGGTGTGGGCAGCATCCAAGACAGAATGTTTGCAAGCTTCCCTACAGGTGATCCAGTTCCTAGAGCATCTAAGCTTCAAGATCAACAGAAAAAAGTCTCGACTTTCTCCATCTCAAAAGTTCCAGTGGTTGGGAATCCACTGGGACCTAGTGTCACACCAACTCTCCATCCCGGCGAAGAAGAGGAAGGAGATAGCTGGTTCTGTCAAGATTCTTTTGGATTCCGAAAGGATATCAAGACGCGAACAGGAGAGAGTGCTGGGTTCTCTCCAGTTTGCCTCAGTAACAGACCCGGTGCTAAGAGCACAGCTAAACGATGCAACCGGGGTTTGGAGAAGGTATGCATCAAACGCGCGAAGAGATCTGATAAGTCCAGTACCGCTTCGTCTACATACGCTTCTCAGGCCTTGGTCCCAAGTCAAGCAACTAAAGAAGTCGGTGCTTCTTCAGCCACCTCCCCCCTCGTTGACTATTCACACAGACGCCTCGAAGGAGGGGTGGGGAGGTCATTCTCATCGGAAGAAGGCCCAAGGGACTTGGTCCAATCTATTCAAGACATTTCACATAAACTTTCTGGAAGCTATGGCAGTACTCCTTACCTTGAAGAAAGTCTCCCCTCATCGCTCGATCCATATAAGGTTGGTGTTGGACAGCGAGGTGATTGTGAGATGCTTGAATTGACAAGGATCGAAGTCACCACCACTCAACCAGGTGATGTTGGCCATCTTTCGACTGGCGGAAAAGAAGAAGTGGTACCTGTCGGCAGTTCACCTTCAAGGAGTCCGCAATGTGACAGCGGACGCTCTATCCAGATTCACACCGATAGAGTCGGAATGGTCCCTAGACGCAGGATCATTCTCCTTCATTTTGAGTCAAGTCCCAGAACTGCAGATAGACCTCTTTGCGACGAAAGACAACAAGAAGTTACCCCTTTACGTGTCCCCGTACGAGGATCCCTTGGCGGAAGCAGTGGACGCGATGTCCCTCGACTGGAACAGATGGTCCAGGATTTACCTGTTCCCTCCTCACAACCTTCTGTTGAGGGTCCTCAACAAGCTGAGATCTTTCAAGGGAGTAGCGGCAATAATGGCTCACAAGTGGCCGAACAGCGTGTTGTTCCCTCTGGCATTGGAACTACGGCTGAAGTGTCTACCGTTACCAGATCCAGTTCTGACCCAGCGAGTTCAGAAGTCGACTGTCTGCTCTTCATCACAGAAAACCCAGAACCTGCAGCTCATGATTTTCTCTCCCTAGCAGTAAGAAAACGTTTCGGGATTTCGAAAGACAGTATAGACTTCCTAGAGGAATATAAGTGCAAATCTACTAGAAGGCAATATGAGTCAGCACCTCCAGAGCCCATTTCATGGTCTTTAGATAAAGTTCTTCATTTCGCTTCGCTGTTGAACAATGAGGAGTGTGCTTTAAAGGATTTGACCCAAAAAGTTATTTTCCTATTTGCACTCGCGTTGGGGGCAAGGGTTAGTGAAATTGTAGCCCTCTCTAGAGAGGAGGGTCGTGTTCAGTTCTTGGATGGGGGAGAAATGAACCTGTTTCCGGATCCTACGTTTCTCGCCAAGAACGAGTTACCCACCAATACGTGGGGTCCCTGGAGAATCTGCCCTCTGAAAGAAGATGCATCTCTATGTCCAGTGGAATGCCTAGAGGTCTATCTTCGTAGAACTTCAGACTTCAGGGGTGGTCAACTATTCAGGGGAGAAACATCAGGCTCAAATTTATCACTGAAACAACTTAGGGCGAAAATCCCCTATTTTATTCGCAGAGCGGATCCAGACAGTACACCCGCAGGTCACGATCCGAGGAAAGTTGCCTCATCCTTAAATTTCTTTAATAGTATGGATTTCGAACATCTTCGCTCATACACTGGCTGGAAGTCTTCCAGAGTTTTCTTTCGTCACTATGCGAGGCAAGTGGAGCAACTGAAGAGGTCTGTGGTAGCAGTGGGTAGTGTCGTTAACCCTACTGTTTAACTCTGTGAGGAACAGTGGATTTAATTGGGACGATTAATTCCGGGGTGAGTGTAGTTACGAACTGTTCTACAAACTAGGTGTTAGGGCATTTGGGTGCCCACATTGACTGTTCCATATTCAAAGGTGAACCTAGCATAAGTGCAGACATGTGTGCCAAGCGTTTCCAACGCTAATGTAACTGATTAGTAATACAGACTTTTATGATTTTGATACCTCGGTATGTTAAAAGTGGCGCTAAGGTTTTTCTTTCAGATAAACAAGTTTTCTGCTTACTATCATGCTTATGCTTATTTATTGGTTATCCTCCTCTTATATATGTATAAATGTTGTTTAACCGGTTTTATTTTATTGTTTGTCAATAAACTAGTTCTTGTGAACCTTGCGTCTCCTTCGCCTGTGTCATTTTACTTGAAATGATTTAGCATTACGTTCACTATATATATATTTATCTGGGATAATTCTAATAGATTGTTCCTTTATGCAAGCATTTTTGCATTGGTTTATGCTTTCCCCTAGCGGGAGGACTCAATGCCCTAAGGGGACGGTGGCGGATATGTAAGTTTTCCTCCTACCCGGATATAAACCTTTGTCCAATCCAGTAATGAACGGGGAACTGGTTTATATTTCATATTGACTCAGTGGTTCTTTACAAACTATGCTTTACATGATATAGGGTGAGACCACTATATTGGCTTGTCTGTTATTCATACATAGGTATATGTACTCTTCGTGACTTTTCCAGAGTCTAGTAGGACTCTTCCCTGTAGGGGGCAGGAAGCTCTAAGATGGTTTATGGTTAGTTGAAAAGATGTATAATGGTAACATCTTAGGTCTATAGGTCTAGTCGACCGGGAAAAATTACCTCCGGGGAGTACGCCACGTTCTGATAATCAACAGATACAGTAATGCTCTGGTATACTTCCATCAGGACGACATGGCTTGAGCCCAAAAAACGGATTTTGAGCGAAGCGAATAATCTATTTTTGGGTGAAATGGCCATGTCGTCCTGATGAACCCACCCTTCCCTTTTCTTCTAAAAAGGGCTGTAGGTCCCCTCCCTACATACAGTATCTGTAGCACCTCGTGTATCGCTACAAGGAATACAGATGGCGCCGTGAGTGGCGCAATGCACGCTCACGAAACGGGAGAGGAGAGATACCTTGCGAGCGGCTCTCCTTTCTTTCTCGTTTTTCGTTTTCTTGCCAATTGACTCCCTTCGAAGTGTTAACTTTGTTCGGGGTGCAGATTGCTATGTGGCGTGTCAAGAATACGTCCTCTGATATTTCGCGATATCCCTTGTTCTTTTATTAGGGATATTCGCTCCAGGAGTTAGAATTCTGGGTACCTTGAGGTAAATTCTCTGGGAATATCGCCGTAGTTATATATACTCAAGGAAGCTACCCTTTAGGAACTTCCATCAGGACGACATGGCCATCTCACCCAAAAATAGATTTTTCGCTTCGCTCAAAATCCGTTATATATATATATATATATATATATTATATATATATATATATATATATATATATATATATATATATATATATATATATATATATATATATATATATATATATATATATATATATATATATATACAGAGAGAGAGAGAGAGAGAGAGAGAGAGAGAGAGAGAGAGAGAGAGGAGAGAGAGAGAGAGAGAGAATAATAATAATAATAATAATAATAATAATAATAATATTATTATCATTCTCATTATTGTTATCATTATTATTATTATTATTATTGAGTTAAAAGTAATGGCTGCATCGGCAGAGTTTATTTTCTTATCTAATTTTTCTATTTTCCGGATAAGAAAATAAACTCTGCCGATGCAGCCATTACTTTTAACTCAATCTGCCTAAAAGAGGGTCTCCTACCACGATATTATTATTATTATTATCATTATTATTATTATTATTATTATTATTATTATTATTATTTGGCCGTGAAATCAATTACAAATACTGAAAAAAAAATAAAATGTATTGTTTCCTCTTTAACTCCATGCTTTTGATGTACTTAATAATAAAAGCTGAGCATCATATTTCGATGATTGTAGCCGTAGGAAATGCTTTAATATCATTTATATGTAAAATTCATGTAATTAAGTATTGTTGTGGATCAAAAAGAAAAAGTAGGAGTGACTGGAATTGGCATCATGCGTATGATCACTATCGGTGTAATGTGATCTCTCTCTCTCTCTCTCTCTCTCTCTCTCTCTCTCTCTCTCTCTCTCTCTCTCTCTCTCTCTCTCTCTCTCTCTCTCTCTCTCTCTCTCTCTCTTTGTTGATTTTTTTTTAGTTCAAATAATACAATAAATCTTATCCATCATTGTCGATAAAAGAGGCTTTTTATTACTGTGTTAAGTAATGAAACATATAATAAATAACTGAGAATTTTCATATTAATCTTTTCGAATTCCCAAGAAAAGAATAATTAATCCACCATAAAATCTTCCGTAAAATCTTGATTCTTTTTATTGTGTTTTGTATATTTTTCAACATTAGGGAAACTAAGTAAATGTTCTAGAATTAATTATTTTGTTAGGAAGTCAGTAAATGGGTAACGATCTTAGATCACAAAGATTCTCTTAGAAAATATTACAACCTATTGGATATTACAGCCGTAAGTCGTCCATTTACTTCTCTATAAGTATTCCTAAACCCCCATATGAAAGCAGAGAAATCGTTTACAAATCATAAAATTTTATAAAGCTGGCTGAATTTCAAGAAACTATTGTTTATATGTCATGGTGAAAACGAACCGAAACAGGATAATTGAATATAAATACAATTACCTTTATTTCAGTTTGAAAACCCAATCTACTTAGTATAAAGGCTGTAAATACTGAACTGTATTTATTTCATTTTTACATACCTCACCGCCTTTTTAACCCAGCGTAAGTGTAATAGAAACATTAACTGTTTCTATTATTACTTTCTATTAACAAATGCCTCTTCATTAAGTCATTAGTCATAGCTTTTCTTAATAGCTCATACCTGTCGGTCTATCAGTAATCCGGAATCCTATTGGGAAGATTTACTAATATCCATTAATTTGCTCTCCAATTGACAGGCCAAGAAACGAAGTTCGTGGTCAATTATTATTTATTAATAGACCGGGCCTGTTTTATTCATGGTAAGGTTTCTCTTTGAAATAATAAGAAAGACTTGTAATATTTATTCTTTTCCCCATACATTAAACATCGATTATTCCCTCACAATCGCTCCTTCTTATTGTCTCATCTTGTACTTTCTTTTCTTTGCAAAGATCTTATTTTTTTTTTTTTGCACTTATATCATTTGTAACAGGTGACATGTATTCATATTAGGGTCTAAATTGATAAAGAAAACTTCAGCTTTTAATTCATAAAGGAAACTTAGAATATGAAGAGATTATGAATAGAAAAGGTCAGATGTAAAATATTAGACTGGTAGTATAAAAGGCTATGTTAGAATGAGTATGCCAATCACTAGGAAGAATAGTCTTAGGAATCCATCCTTATATATAAGATTATCTTAATTTTCCAACAGATTTAATGCTATTTCACTTCTCCTGGGGATATAGGGGCATATGTAGTTAGAATCAAAACGCTGAATTCAGGATAATATAAAACTCGTTATAAACGAAAAAACTAACCATTGGAGAGCCTATGAAAACCTAAAGATCATAATTATCATACATTTTCTCTAATTCAGTAACCTTCGCTCTTTACAAAACTAAATCGTTAATCTCATAATTATTGAACAACACATTTTATAAGTATTTTGGTTTCATTAATGTATAATTGTAAATAAAATTATTCCAATAATGAATGTTAAACATTCAGAATTAATGATAAGGAAGAAATATTCATAAACAAGACTATCTAATAAGGATAATAAATAAATAAATATTCAAAGAAAATTTGATATGCAATTCATACTTGTATTTAATTATTACCATTTATCTATTTAAAGAACCATATCTATTACAAACATGTAATGTGATATGAAACTTCCTAGGCGCTGATATAGTGAATTTGAAACTAATTCTTATATAATTTCTATTCACTTACTTCTTTTTTTTTTACTATGGAAACCAAATAGAAGATAATCAACTACCCACTCAGGAAAATTTTCAAAAAGCAGATATCCATGAATTTTCTGAACTGCTCTACCTTGAATTAGAACCTGCTAATACACTGTTTAAAAGTTTAAATTCTTAAAGGTCTCTCATAAATGGCACAGATAAAATGCAATTACAATATTCTAGAAAAGCATTTCCTTAGTGACTGATCAGATATAGATACTCTCAGCACAAAAGGCCATCTCGAACCAGGTAGAGCCATGCAATAGCTGCTGATGATTGAGCAAGTAGACTTATAGGTTCCAATCCCCATCCATAGTTCACAAGGATGGTGGAGCTACACACAATACAAAGAGACTATCGAACCTGATTAGATCTCGAACCCAAATCCAGTTGACACTCCCATCTTCGGGACTGTTGAAATAAGAAGAAATCAAATTTATCTAGGGCCGAAGAGGATCCTGGTTTAGGGAATATTTTTGCTTTGCGTGGTCTCTATTCAGCTTCGGACTCCTCCTTTGGTCGTCATGGTGCTTTCATCTTCCCATCCATGGCATCATCATTCGTATATAACCTTACCTCCTCCACATATATAACCAACCACCTTCACATCCCTATGTTACCTACCCGCTGACAACGCAAAGGCGATATACTACCTACCTACCTACTCACCCAATACAGCGAATAGCCCAGCAAGGACATTCCAATAGGCTACCACAACCAGAAATAAAAGCAAATTTTTGGGCTCAAGCCATGTCGTCCAGATGGAAGTTCCTAAAATGCAGCTTCCTAGGTATATTTAACTACAGTGATATTCCCAGAGAATTTTACCTTAAGGTATCCAGAATTCTAACTCCTGGAGCAAATATCCCTAAATAATCTCACACGGATATCGCATAATATCAGAGGACGTATTCTTGACACGTCACATAGCTATCTTCACCCCAAACAGTATTAACGCTTCGAGGGGTTACAGTGACAAGAATCTGAAACGAGAATGAAAAGAGAGCTGCTCATAAGGCATCTCTCCTATTCCGTTTCCAGTGTTTATCTAATGAAGGCCGTAGCGCCCTCTTTATTCCTTTTCGTGTAGCTCTACTACTCGGTGTTTTCCCTTGTGTTCTCTCGTTATTTTGGATTTAATTCAACATTTTGATGACTTCTCCGGCCTCTGCTGCCTCTGGAAAGATGAGTATTGTCTTTACTGTGTATAAATGTAAGCTCTTGTCATTTTGAATTAAATCAAAAGTGATATTAACGTAAACAAGAGCTGTTGCCTACCGGAGGCATCCTGGATGCTATCGCTTGCTATGGGTCATTTAGTTAGCTAGATCGATGTTCCCGGTTTGTTATGCATTAATAATCTAGCTATTTAGCTCCTCTAGGAATGCTTATATAATGCGTTAGTTTTTAGTTAGGTGATAAAGGTAACCGATCTTGCCCTTCGCGAGTCTTAGTAGCCTAGGCTTCTAACCCTATTACTTTCATGCATGATATAAGTTTTTCCGAGTGTTATATTATTGAAGCTATAGGCAAATATTTTATACATGTAAGATATTGTTAAATGTTCTTTCCAAGATTGTATACGAGAGAGTTTCGGTGAATTAGGTAATTGATTCTCACTGCACCAAGGCTAGTATCCTAGGTACAGTAGTATACTTTCGCACATCCCCGATTGTTCTTTTCTCCTCCGGATGCTAAGTTCAATCCCTCTCTCCCTCTGAGTAAGCCTTAGGCTTAATCCTAGCTGTTCTATCTGTATAAAAATTCAGGTATAACTATACTAGGATATGTCTGTCCTGATCTGATAAACAGTGACTGGTTTTTTGGGTTAGGGCAGAACATCAGAGTTTCTAGTCTGGTCTGGTTCATCCTAGCATAGAGAATGAATCTCCTTTGTTAGGTTAGGGGCGGATACAGGAAGCTTTGCTTCCCTAGTCCACGTCTTAAGGATTCTGTATGAGATGATTCCTTCCTCTAGTGGTCTAGCAGACTGTCCTGTGTTGTTTTTCTCGGGCTGGAGAATGAGTTTTCTCCGTTGCCCGGCGAAATAACTTCACCTAACTTTGTTCTGGTTGGGAGGAGGATAGCAAGTATTACCAGTCTTCCTCCCTAATAGACAACTCTAGGTTAGGATGAGCTTCCCTAACTGCTGAGTGTGTCTCTTGCTAGAACGAAGTTTATTGGACCCTTACCCCTTCCCCACCTCTCTTTCTTTTATTTTCTTTTGGACGCAATCCTACTTCCATACCTAGTATAGGTTAGGATGGAGGACCGGCTCGGCTCTCTGCTGGCTGGCAATTACGTGTCGGCCGGCAAAGACCCCTTGTTCTTTGCAGAGTGAACCCCAGACCTCCCTTGATCTCCCTTCCATGTCTGCCGGTAGAGCCCGACAGGCTATGGATTCTTTGGAAGCTTGAATGCTACATTCTCCCCTTCCATAAGTACACTCTTTTTGGATGGAAGGTTGTATGGCAATGCCGTCATATAACCTTACATCCATACTGTTTCTCATACTAGTGTTTCGTTCCCCTACCCCGGCTGCCGGTTGTTAAATCGGCAGCCGGGCAGATGGAAGTTCTCTGGTTCTTATCCACTGTCGGCCGGCATGGGTATTGTTACCTTTGCCTGCTGGTAGTGGAAACACAGCCCGAAATCTGCTGGCCACTACGATTAGCGGCCGGCAGCCGGACGTTTGTGTTTTCATCTGCCGGCCGGCAATCATTGCCAGCCGGCACACATTTGCTAACCAGTGACCTGCCGGCTATTAGTTAAAGGTAGTATATCTTTGAACTATACGGGGGTAATTGCCGGCCGGCACGTGAGGCGCACGCCGGAACGTGTTGGCCGGTACAGCAGCATGCGATGTACAGTAGTTTCTATATTTGTAGTGTAGTACACACTGCATTAATAAACTACAGTTCAGAGTTTGTTGTAACACTAAAGTTCTTCCAACATACTTAATGTTATCTTGTACAGCCTTTTGTTGAGACCGTACAATATATAGAAAGTGAGTTCTTTCTGTATTCATTCTATCCCGTATTTTAAAACTTTATTTCAAGGTGTGAGCTACACCTTAAATTTCCGTTTAGGAAATTACATAAGGTATTCTAGAATAAAATTAACCTAAGTTTTAATATTTTGGGAGGTTACAGCAATTGGCTGGGCAGGAAATACAAATATGTGCCTTTCCTTATTTCTTTTATAGCTTTACTGTGTAAGCTACATGTTTCAACATAAGTGAAAAGCCTTCACTTGATAGTCATGGATTTTTCT
The DNA here is from genome assembly GCF_036898095.1 of Palaemon carinicauda. NCBI lineage: Eukaryota > Metazoa > Arthropoda > Malacostraca > Decapoda > Palaemonidae > Palaemon > Palaemon carinicauda. Next base: position 103,708,148 of record NC_090740.1, on the reverse strand, counting down.
TCTCTGTACAGGAGGACCATCTGAAGTGTGGGAGTGTATTCTTCAATTTCCGCAATAAGAACTTCTGTGGACATCAGTTTTGCAGGAGGCATGCAACATGCGCAGCCTCCAGAGGTGATATTCGGTATTGGGACCCTCAGGTTTGTACTGTATGTTCTAACCTGATTACTGAGGCTTTTGACAATCCTAAGTCGACGGAGTCAAGGGATACTGCCGCTGAAAAGTTACGAACCTGGGTGAGGGGTTTTCAGAAAAACACCTCAGGCCCCTACCTTCCAAATGAGAAGATGAGGTTATATCTTTTCCCTAAAGCATCGGCTGATGCAATCATTCCTCAGCCACAGGTGGAGATACCAACTGCCCAGAATCCGGTAGATTCTGAAGTCTCGGCCGCCCTTCAGGACATCCAATTTGACTATAGGATGTCGGAGGTGTCAGATTCTACAGAAAAAGACCTTCTAGGAGAAGGTCAGGAGGAAGAGGTGTCTCAGGCTCCTCAAGTAGAAGAGGAAGAAATCGACGAGGTGTCGGTTACATCGGTTCCGGACCCAAAACCTGTTCCCTCTACATCGTCTGCTATCCCAGATGAACTGGGAAGGACTCTTTCTTCTATTGTTGAGATGATCCAACAAATTCAAAGAAAGAATGACGAGAAGAAAGCTGCAATGAAACTGGAGATACGTAGACTTGCAGCATCACGTGGGCCCCAGAAGCGACTCAGCGTGAATGATCTTCCTTTGTGCTCGGACACCAATCCTTGGAGGAATGCCGAACACATGCCAATGACAACCGGGAAGATCATGATATCAGAAAAGTTTAGAGCAATTCCCCTGGAAGAAGTGGAATTTTGGCCCAACAAAGATTCTTATCCGGACTGCTATGTCCGTCTTAGGAAGGAGCCAGCCTCAAAGGAGGAGACGGAGCCGAAGAAGATCATAGTTCTTGACCATAGTAGAGCACAGGCATTACTAGCGGGCTCCATGAAAGAGAGGGGCTTCACAAACTCAAAGGTGCCAGCCTTGAGTAAGAAGCTTCCCTCCTTTGTGGCCTCTCCAACTAGAGCCTTCCCCTTCATGGAAAAAGGATATAAGACAGCCTTAAAGGCGGTGGAGGCAGGGATACCATGCCCCTCCTTGGAGGAGTGCAAGCCATTATCTCTGACCTTGCTGGAAGGACATCCACCTTACCTTCTCAGTCAGGAAGCTGGAAGTTGATATTGCTGAACGTCAGTTTGGTGAGGAACTTACAAAACTGTCGGATGTTCTCTTGCGCAGAGAGCAAGAGACGAAAGAAAGACTTGCGGCATCGATGTCGTTGCAAATGACATTAGAAACGATGTTTAGTAACCCCAAGAACCAGGACATGTTCATTGTAGTGGCCAAAACCTATCTGGCTACAGTTACGAAGAATCTCCATAGCTTTATTAAAGGTAGGAGAACCTTTAGAGAGTTCATGTTTGCCTCGCCTGCGGTGAGGCACAGACGGAGGAGACTGATATCCTCTCTTATCTGGGGTAAAGACCTCTTTCCTAATGAAGTGGTTAAAGAGGTAGTAGACAAGGCCGCCACAGAGAATAGGAACCTTCTCAAAAAGTGGGGCTTAGATCTTAAGAGAAAGTCTTCCACAGATGAGGGTCCCCAACCCAAGAAGAAGACAAAAAGGTCTAGGCTATCCTCTAGGCCGGCTAAACCTTACCGACAGCAACAACAACCACTTCCTGTAACCGCGGTGCCTCAGATAGTGGCACAACCTCCAACCATGTATCAGCTGGTACCTCAACAAGTGACGACACAGTTACCAGTGTTTAACCCAGCCTTCGAAAGGCAGACTTCTTCTTTTCGTGCGAAAGCTAGAGGAACAGTCAGAGGTTCTTCTACACGCCCTTCAAGAGGAAGGGGATCCAGGGGAGGACGCGTTCAAGGAGGCAAGGCCTCAGGTCTACAACAGCAGAAGTGAGATACTTCCAGTAGGAGGGAGACTACAGCTATTTAGGGATCGCTGGACCTTCAATCCTTGGGCCCACAGCCTAATAAAGAATGGACTAGGTTGGAGCTGGCGCAGTCCTCCACCTCAATTTCCTCAATTCTTACAACACTCAATCCCCGTTCTGGAAGAATATGTCCGAGAGCTCTTAGACAAAAGAGTAATCCGGAAAGTTAAGTCCATCAAATTCCAAGGAAGGCTGTTTTGTGTTCCAAAGAAGGACTCAGAAAAACCCAGAGTCATTCTAGACTTGTCGCCACTCAACAAGTTCATAGTGAACTACAAGTTCAGAATGCTCACACTTCAACACATAAGGACCCTACTGCCCAAAAGGGCATATGCTGTTTCTATAGACTTCTGACGCTTATTGGCACGTTCCAATTAATCGTCACCTTTCTTCCTACCTAGGCTTCAAGTTTCATAGAAAATTTTACGCCTTCAGAGCCATGCCTTTTGGGCTAAACATAACCCCAAGGATTTTTAAGAAGCTTGCGAACGCAGCCGTCCATCAATTATGCCTAAAGGAGGTCCAAGTAGTAGCCAACTTGGACGACTGGCTGGTGTGGGCCGCATCCAGGACAGAATGCATGCAAGCTTCTAAGATAGTGATCCAGTTCCTGGAACTTCTGGGATTCAAGATAAACATCAAAAAGTCTCATTTTTCTTCAACTAAAAAAATTCAGTGGTTGGGAATCCACTGGAATTTGTAGTCACATCGACTTTCCATTCCTGGGAAGAAGAGGAAAGAAATAACAGGATCTGTCAAGAGACTATTGAAATCCAAACAGATATCAAGACGCGAACAGGAGAGAGTGCTGGTCTCTCTACAGTTTGCTTCGATAACAGACCCAGTGCTAAGAGCACAGCTAAAGGATGCAACATAAGTCTGGAGAAAATATGCATCAAACGTGCGAAGAGATCTAATAAGACCTCTACAGACTCGACTGCGAACGCTTCTCAAGTCATGGTTCAATGCCAAGCAGTTGAAGAGATCAAAACTTCTTCAATCTCCTCTCCCGTCAGTAACTATCCACACAGACGCCTGAAAGTAAGGCTGGGGAGGTCACTCTCATCAGAAGAGAGTTCAAGGAGCTTGGTCATATCTTTTCAAGTCATTTCACATCAACTTTCTAGAAGCCGTGGCAGTTCTTCTGACACTAAAGAAAGTATCTCCTCGCCACTCAACCCACATAAGACATGTTCTAGACAGCGAGGTGATAGTGAGATGCCTGAATCGACAAGGGTCGAGGTCACCTCAAATCAACCAAGTGATGTTGGCCATATTCCGTTTGACGGAATGGAAGAAATGACACCTGTCAGCAGTTCACATTCAAGGGTTCCGCAATGTGACAGCGGACGCTCTATCCAGGTTTACACCTATAGAGTCAGAATGGTCCCTTAACGCAGGATCATTCTCCTTCATCTCGAGCCAAGTCCCGGAGCTGCAGATAGACCTATTTGCGACGAAAGACAACAAGAAATAGATTGTTACGTGTCCCCATACGAGGATCCACTAGCGGAGGCAGTGGACGCTATGTCCCTAGACTGGAACAGATGGTCCAATATTTATCTGTTCCCTCTGCAAAACCTCCTTTTGAAGGTTCTCGATAAGCTGAGATCCCTCAAAGGGAAAGCAGCAATAGTGGCCCACAAGTGGCCAAATAGCGTGTGGTTCCCTCTGGCATTGGAACTACGACTAAAATTCGAGCCGCTATCGGATCCATCCCTGTCTCAGCAAGTACAGAAGTCGACTGTCTTCGCTTCATCACAGAAAACACGGAACCTACCTCTCATGATTTTCTCTCCTTACCGATGAGAAAAAGATTCGGTGTTAAAACTCAGTTTAGACTTTTGGAGGAAACCAGAAGACATTATGAGGCTTAAGGGAAGAAATAGATATCCTTTGTCAAGACGAAGAAACCAAAAGAAATCTTGACAGATTCCTTTTTATCATTCTTCATGCACCTTCATGAGCAAGGTTTAGCAGCCAACACAATTCTATTGTTCAAGCCATCCTTGACAAGTCAGATACCATATGCCTTACAGGTCGACCTTTCTAACAATGTTCTTAATGAACTACAAAGGCCCATGCTGGGCTTAGCCCTTCAGCGCCTTCAAAGACCATTTTCATGGTCATTAGATATGATTCTTCATTGTGAATAAATAATGAACAATAAGGAATGCGCTTAGAATGTTTTGAATTTAAGTCATATTCCTGTTTGTACTCGCTTTAGGGGCCAGAGTTAGTGAAATTGTGGCTCTCTCTAGAAAGGAAGGCAACGTCCAGTTCTTGGAGGGAGAACTGAATCTATTTCCAGACCCAATGTTTCTTACCATGAACAAGCTACCCACCAACAGGTGGGGTCCCTAGAGAATCTGCCCTCTGAAGGAAGATGCATCTTTATGTCCAGTGGAGTGCCTAAAGGTCTATCTTCATAGAACTTCAGACTTTATGGGAGAACAGCTGTTCAGAAGAGAAACCCTGGGTTCAAGGTTATATATAACTAAGGGCGAAAATCACCCGTGTTATTCGCAAAACGGATCCAGACAGTATACCCACCCGTTAGTCATGATCCGAGGAAAGTTATATCTTCCATAAAATTTCTTTAATTATATGGACTTTGAACATCCTTGTTTGTACACCGGCTGGTAGTCATCGAAGGTGTTCTTTATGCACTATGCGAAGCAATTGGAGCAACTTAAGAGGTCTGTGGTAGCAGCAGGTAGAATTCTTTAACCTTCTGTTTTCAAATCTGCGAGGAACAGTGTAATTAATTTGGGACGATTAATTAAGGGGGTGCGTGTGTAGTCACTGTATGTTACTACACACTGAGCGATAGGCCACGAAAGTGTCCTTACGAACTGTTCCATTGACGTCGGTGAACTATAGCATAATACGGACACTTGTGCAAAGCGTTTTTTACGCTAGTGTAAATAAACAGTATACAGACTATATCATTATTATTAATAATTCAATTGAAGTGGCAAATCTGTTTCCTAGTCGACGAAACAATATTTTCTGTCTTTATGCTTTAATGCATATCATCCACATTTTATAAATCTTATAAATGCTGATCTTATATGTACGTTCATTAAATTCTAATAAACTAGTTCATAGTGAACCCTGCGTCTTATTCCCCCACACTCATTTTATTATAAATGTACTGAGCATTAACATTAGAATATGGATATTTTTATCATGGTATGTCTTTTGAGACTGTTCCCTGATTCAAGCAAAAGTCCTTAGGAAGGGTTGACGTGGTACCCTAACGGGATAGTGGCAAAGAGGCAAAATTTGTTCCCATGTGGATACAACTATTATCCAATAGTTAATAAGAGTAGTCACAAATTCATACTGACATTGGTGACTCTTATACAAACTTTGCTTTATAATGTATAGGGTGAGACCAGTATACAAGCTTGTCATTTTGTCATCCATAGTTATTATGTACTCCTCGAGACTTTTTCCAGAGTCTAGTACGACTCTTCCCTGTAGGGGGCAGAGAGCACTAACATAGTTCATGCTTAGATGAAATGATGTATGACGGTAACATCATAGGTCTCTAGGCCTAGACGGACCAGGAAAATGCTTTCTTGAGAGTATGGCACCAATTGAGAATCTACAGATACAGTAATGCTCTGGTAAACTTCCATCAGGACGACATGGCCTGAGCCCAAAACCGGATTTTTAGCGAAGCGAAAAATCTATTTTTAGGTGAGGTAGCCATGTCGTCCTGATGGACCCGCCCTTCCTTTTATTATAAACGGGCTTATTGACCCCTCCCTATAATACAGTATCTGTAGCACCTCGTATATCGATAAAAGGAATAAAGAGGGCGCTACCGCCTTCATCAGATACACAGTGGGAACGGAATAGGAGAGATGCCTTAGAAGCGGCACTCTTTTCATTTTCGTTTCAGATTCTTGTCACTGTAACCCCTCGAAGCGTTAATACTCTTCGGGGTGAAGATAGCTATGTGACGTGTCAAGAATACATCCTCTGATATTATGCGATATCCCTGTGAGATTATTTAGGGATATTCGCTCCAGGAGTTAGAATTCTGGATACCTTAAGGTAAAATTCTCTGAGAATATCACTGTAGTCAAATATACCCTAGGAAGCTACTTTTTAGGAACTTCCATCAGGACGACAGGGCTACCTCACCCAAAAATAGATTATTCGCTTCGCTCAAAATCCATTTTATTTGCCCTCATAATTTAGCTAGCCAACTATAGAAATCTACATAACTGCATCCTCCCAAAAGTATTATTGTTTTGGGAATAATTTCCTGGTTATCATCAAACAGAAATCAAACATTCCCTTGATAGAAAATTAATAACACTTGGATAAATTTCTACGGCCCACTATGCTGAAATATCTTTCTATGATAGTTCGTCATGGGAAATGACTTATGAC
>NC_090740.1:103684248-103696748 GCF_036898095.1 Palaemon carinicauda | reverse complement strand
TTGTTGTCAATACTGTAGCTCCATATTTAGTGGCGTGAGTAATGATGGATGATACCAGAATTCCCGAAAACAGATAATTTTGGTCTTTTCCCTAGGGGTATGGTCGTTTCGCCGTCAGTCGATTTCGCGGTCAGTCACTTTCGCCCCCGGGTGAAGTCGATTCGCCGTCATAATTGTACCCACACTTTGTGGAGTCTGTTCGCCGTCAACATAGGAGTCGTTCCGCCGTCAATATAGGAGTTGTTTCGCAATTGGCAGCCGATTTTTTTTTTTTATTGTTTGTAAAGTCATCGTTAATATAAATAAGATTAATATCACATTTTATTCAATTCTACGTACAATAATTTACATTATTTCCGTAAAGATAATCAGAATCATTCAACAACCACTGCACTAATTATCTTTCGCTCGCTGAAAAACATACACACACACACACACACTAGCTAATAAAATATAAACAAACAACTCAATTTTCTATATATATATATATATATATATATATATATATATATATATATATATATATATATATATATATATATATATATGTGTGTGTGTGTGTGTGTGTGTGTGTGTGTGTGTGTGTGTGTGTGTGTGTGTACTCTTATCTTGTGTTATTTTTTTAAAATTTATTACAAAATGTGATTTGTATATATTTATTTTAGTTGTGCAATGTATTCTCTAATGTGTATTTTAAATTTATCATCTTCTCCGGATATAATGTAAATTATTGTACACAGAATAGAATAAAATGTGATAATAATCGTAATTATATTAACGATGACTTTACAAACAATAAATGTATTTTGAATTTATTATCTTCTACGGAAATAATATAAGTTATGTACATAGAAAAGAATAAAATGTGATATTAATCTTATTTATATTAACGATCACTTTACAAACAATAAAGAAAAATTCTGCTGCCAATTGCGAAACCACTCCTAAATTGACGGCGAAACGACTCCTATGTTGACGGCGAACAGACTCCACCAAGTGTGGGTGCAATCATGACGGCGAATTGACTTCACCTGGGGGCCAAAGTGACTGACCGCGAAACCGACTGACGGCGGAACGTCTATAACCCCTTTCCCTATTCCTATTTTGACAGAAAATTCTTACGTTATCTCGCTCCATATCTGAATGAATGATTAGGCTTTGATAACCTGTATCAGAGATATGATTTTATCATGCATACACTGAAATAACTTATTTAAAAATTTTATTTTCATTGAAGTAGATCATAAGTCTTGTGTGTGTATGTGTGTCTGTGCGTGTGTTAATGATTTCATATTTTAGGTTAAATGTACGAAATAAAAAAAAAACAGAGTGAGTAAAACCATTTATTTCAAGAGATTGATTGTACGAAAAAATTGAAGAAACTATTTCCGGAATAAGAAATTTATCAAAAAATATGAGTGATGAAGATAAAAAACAATAGTTAGACGAGATATTCGAATGACTGAAGATGAACAAAAGATTTCTTGAGCTAAATATAATATATTTAAGTCAACTTCTTGAAGAAATAGAAAGGAATTGAAAAGAAAATGAACAGAGCAAATCTAAAATATACAGGCTAAATACCATAAAACGAGTAGCATGAAATAAGATTCTACAGTTAATTAAAACCCAAATATGTATATTATTTTAACACGAACATTTGAAGAAAATCTTGAGGAAATTTTTAAATAAATTTTGCACTGGTCTAGTAAGCAAACATGTAACAGAATACCCAGAGAGAGAGAGAGAGAGAGAGAGAGAGAGAGAGAGAGAGAGAGAGAGAGAGAGAGAGAGAGAGAGATAAGGAGGGGGGGGGGTGAGTGGGAGACACGTGTGTCAGGGAGGGGAGAGAGTTAGTATACCAACAGAAAAATTAATCCTCTACTACATTGAATAAAAAATAAATCATTATCCTTAAAGCAAATGATCATCGTTCTATGACATCGAGTTGAGCTTTATCACATCCTTTCTTCTGCGTCCCTGATATCCCCAAGAGAAATGGTATGAGAAGGTTATGGACTATGGTTTGAAAAGGAGAGCTGTAAGGAGGATTAAAGGAATTTTTATTGTCGAAATTTATATTCTCATTATTTATGACTCAATGATACTGATTACAATATTGATATTAATATAATTTCTATGGTAAAAAAATCTAAGAGTTTTTCGCGCATTTTTCAGATTTCCAGAGGAGAGGACGCAGTAAACTTGGCAATTGGCTGATAGTGTTCTTTATAGACGTGGTCAAAAGAAAGAATGTGTATCTGAAGGATTCCATCTATTTCAATTATGGGAGGAATTTTCATATAGTCACTGAAGGATTAAATAACTTCAACGTCTTAAGGTCTGTATTATATAGTCTATGAGGCTGAATACTCATAAATAAGGATATCATATTCAAGTTGTCTTGGGTATCTGTAGGCGCTTAGCGGGGTGTTATTCACAAACACAAGTGCTACGAAAAGTTTTCATGGAATCTTATCGAATGATAAAAACCATCCTCTCATTATTTCTATGAGATCTAAAACTTTCACAGAAGCTGCATTTTTTCTATAGAAATATGAAATTTTATCAAGCCTACCATATACAAATAGCTAGTAAGTTTTGCTGTACTCTCACCAAGGCTACATTTACTGTGTCAAACAATCAACATTAACGTCTGCGATCTTTTCCTTTACACTTTCAGATCATTTGTCCTGAAGTATTACAACCACCCTTAAATTTCGCTATAAAAAACTACAAAAACTCATATGTACAGTACCTCTATGGAACAGGTTTTTTTTTTTCGCAATCGAGAGGACTTTTCTCTTTGTCAATAATTTTTGTTTAATATCTCAAAGAGGCTCTTTTACCTTTGCAAGGAATGTAGCACTCATGAGTGTGCAAACTTTTGAATGGTGTTTAAATCGACAAATGTTAACATTTTTCCAATAACTGCTGCTTCTCGGGTAGCTTGTAATGAATCATGTGTAAAAATTAATCTCTCATAAGGTACTTATATTTTACTTTTGCATATAGACAGCTCGTATACGGATAATCATGTATTAATAGAAAAATTCGTGAATATAAATAAACTTCTGGATAAAGTTAGAAATAAAACAAATAATTCTTAACAAATGTTGACGCAAATCTTCAAGATTCATATTTGTAGACGAAAAATACGACTACTCCCTTGTATGCCTATCAAATGGCTTCTTCAAAAGTGATTCGGCCCCAAGACAATCTGCCACCCGAACGCGAGGAGGACGACGACTTCAACCTTCTTTACAACTGTCGTAAAATAAGAGATAAAATTCCCAGGACGGTTGGCAACCGTCTCCTTCCTCTTCTCTTTTGACCTTTCTGAAATTGGATACTCAGAAAAAGAGATGTTGATACTGTTTCTCCTCTGTGTACAGACGGTTTCTAACCACACATAATAAAATCGTTTATAGTTATGGTTATAAAATGAATTGTAGTTTTCTGCTGCCTTGGATAAAGCGTTTGCAGTGATATTGTTTTCGGAGTTCCTACAGCTTTTGGTGTGTACCCGAAAAATGAAAATATTAAGGAATGATAATTTTATTTATGAGGTCACCTACCTCTAAGATTTCTCTTAGCACTGTTGTTTTTTTTTCTCTATTATATGCAAATGATTCTGTGCAATCTGAAAAAAATTAAAATGTGATTTGGTTTTGTCGCATTGTATCTACATTATTTTATTATAAAGAATCCATGATACATTTGGAAAAATATAAAGGGATGAGATATTTCTCACTTTTTGAAGAAAAAGAAACTTACCTTCTCGGCACCTTTTTCCGCTATAAAGATATCATTTGTGAAGAAAGCTGCATTTTGTTTAATAAAAACTCATATCGTAAACATAGATTCATGATGGTGGTAGGACAATTGCGTACTGGACATTTGCGTCCCGGACAGTTGTGTCCCGGACAATTACGTCCCCGGACAATTGCGTCCCCGGACATTTCCGTCCCGACAATTTGCGTACCTGTACTTGTTTATAGTGACCAGGTAATATTTGTTAAAAGCTACGGAAGTGACTCTCTGTCTATCTGCATGTCTGTATGCATGTATATGTATATGTAAGTATGTATGTTATCGCTCGATTATAAAACTACTAATTACTTTAAATAAGTTATATGACATAAAATCACAGAAGTACAAAAATGAGAATTTACTGTACTTAACTATCATTTTACTTCAGTATTTACGTAGACCTTTTGAAAACAACCCCAGTTTTCTTTTTGATTTACTTCATTTACATAGTGGTGAGATACTAAGCTAATTTTTTTTTTTTTTTACTTGTGTAATATATTGGAATTACTTGGCTCTTCCATGAACTTCGTTCATATAGTGGTGAAATACTATGCTTTTTTATTTCCTTTTTATTTTACTTGTGCAATATATTGTATAATTGCCGAGGACCTATTATAGTTCAGAAGGGTGGCATAACGCAATTTAGAATCGTGTAACATGTCATCACCCCACCATCTGTTAACTAATTGACGCCCTAAAGAAAGAAGAAGCTGTGGCGGAGAAAAAGAAAGTAGACAATTAAAGAGAAATAAAATGGTCAACATTCGCCTCCAGTCATTGACTGATCCGTACAATGCCGAAAACAAATTGTCTTTCCTACGAGGAGTTGCTCATAACATGCATACTTTTTAGGTAGGAGCTTAAAAGTAGCGATCCTAAGTCAATATTAAAAAAAAATTGACATAATCTTTTTAGACTTACAGAAAATTTTTAGTGTATACATATGCATAAAAATTTTCAATTTTATAAAAATAGTAAAGGTAATAAAACATGCAAATGAAATATTAATGTCTATACATACACACACACACACACACACACACACACACACATATATATATATATATATATATATATATATATATATATATATATATATATATATATATATATATATATATATATATATATGTGTGTGTGTGTGTGTGTGTGTGCGTGTGTGTGTGTCTGTGTGTGTGTGTGTTTGTGTGTGTTTGTATTTTCATGTCCAGATAGCTAAAGGTATAATTATTGTCAAAGTATGAAGTAAGAATCTAAGTTATTTGGTGCCATTAAAACATATACATACTCAGGGTGGATAAAATTACTGTGTAAAAGCAAAGAGTAAAGGTAAAAATAAAAAGCTTTATAGAATCAGTAAAATACACTTACAGGTACGCAAATATCCGGGACGCATATATCCGGGGACGCAATTGTCCGGGGACGCAATGGTCCGGGACACAACTGTCCGGGACGCAAACGTCCAGTACGCAAATGTCCCAGAACCATTCATGATACATGCTGAGTATAATGCGCCGACATATTTTTGACTTTCTTATGAAGAAACTCAACTCTCCGGCTTATTTTTACTCAATAAAAATACCTAATATAATGAAAGTTGAAATTTTTGTTCAATGAAAATTCTGATCGCTGACAAACTATTACTGGCTTTTAATTTTTGCACCACTAAACTTTTTAGACAACTCTTATTGGGGCTGCTTTATTACATTTATCGGAATTTAAGAAACTTTCGGTCAGTTTTTGTGTCATAATTGAGGATATGCTGCAATAGAGCGAAGACCAAAAATATTACGTAATCACTGACTGACGAAAACTTCATCGAAGAACAATGTTTCTTGAAGGGAGAATTCTATCTTCTAACAAAAAAAAAAAAAAAAAAAAATCCTTCGTATGTAATAAAACAATCACAGCCCTTTTCCGTAATACGTTTAATAATACTTTGCGTGCTACAACTACTATATACGTTGCGTAAGTTATTTCATGTGTTACATTTGATTCTGCAAGATGTTCATTGATATGCAACTATTGTTCATGAGCCTTTCGTCTCCCATTACCCGATTATCTGTTGATCTAGGATTCCCTTGCTTGAAGGTACTCTCTTGATTTATTTCCACTCATTTTTCAACTTTTGCAGATATTAAGTTTCTTTGATATTTTTTTTATGTAATTTGCAATTGATTACATTTGTACTTCATTACATTTCTGTATCTTGTATGTTTCCATTCGCTTTGTAACTATATGTCATATATGAATTTTATTTATTACATACGCTTAATGCTTTCTACTCTTTAGCTATATTTAAGATCCATACCACGACCACTTTCTTTCAAAAACAGGCTTATGCTGACCTTAACTCTAACATATCCAAATGTAACTATACACTGTGACGGTCCAGACTATCTTGTACTAAAAGTTGAATAATATATTCTATATACAGTGGGATAGTTTCTTATTTTAGTCCTGTTCAATAAGCCTCTATAGTTTGAATTGCATTTATTACGTCTGCAACGAACAACCTTCTCGAATGATTCCATTTAGGCATCGTTTCTTAATAAGGAGGTAAGACTCGATAATTAAATGGGAGGATGGTATCCAATAAAGACGATAATGATCTTAATTATATTTTAAGAAAAAAAGAGTTTTCCTCTCTCTCTCTCTCTCTCTCTCTCTCTCTCTCTCTCTCTCTCTCTCTCTCTCTCTCTCTCTCTCTCTCTCTCTCTCTCTCTCTCTCCTTATTTTACTTCTTCTTCTTCTTCTTCTTCTTCTTTTTCTTCTTCTTCTTCTTCTTCGAATTCGGAAAAACAAAATTATCGCCTTATTAAGTCACCTGTTGCCATTTCCAAATCAATCGGTATGAGGATATGGTAATACCACGCTTTCCAATACGTGATTATTTCTTGGGTAACTAGCTATACGTGGAACAGTCTTTCGGTTAGAGTGAATGGAGACACTTTTATAAATTAAATATTTGAATTAAGTTATTAATTTAGGATTTAGATAATGATCACGTTATTTATCAATCACATGAACATTCTCATAAAATAAATGTCCCCGACTGATGATTTCCAGAAACCATCTTCTCTGGTCATTAGATAAGATTTCCTTCATATCGATTGAATATTACTCTATATTCTGAAGCATTTTATTTTTAGAAGCTAGATAATTTTGAAAGCTCAAGAAGTGAACTATCAATATCCATCAAAATACTAGCTTTTGGAAATTAGATCGTCATGATATCCAATATTTTCTCCGAGTAGAGTGATATAGGCAAGGCTCGTTTAAAAGACACAATTAGAAATTATATCAAATACAGTTCTATATGAGTGTATGAGACTGCCAATTTTCAAGGATAATATAGTATTGGTGACTTTGGACTAGTGTTTTCTTATAAATTTTAAACTATAAATTTCCTTTGTCACTTAAAGTGTTTCTTGTTAAAGTGCACGAGTAAAACAATTCATATCCATTATAAACATATTAGAGAGTCTGAGTTTTTTTCTTAACATTCCTCCACTCTTCCCAAAGGGCAATTATTCAAATTAGTGACATGCCTTTTCCTTATTTAGAGGCGCAAATTTAATCTATATATATATACATATATATATATATATATATATATATATATATATATATATATATATATATATATATATATATATATATATATATATATATATATACATATATATATATATATATATATATATATATATATATATATATATATATATATATATATATATATATATATATATGTATATATATATATGCATATATATATATATATAAATATATATATATATATATATATATATATATATATATATATATATATATATATATATATATGCATATATATATATATATATATATATATATATATATATATATATATATTTAAAGTGAGTTAAGTTTTATCACATATGTATATATATGTATACATATATATATATATATATATATATATATATATATATATATATATATATATATATATATATATATATATATATATATATTTATAAAGTGAGATAAGCATTACCATCCAAGCAAAACTGATTGCAGCTTACATTTCTTTTTTTCTTTTTCTTTTTCTTTTTTAATTTTCGCTCAGTTGAAATCCTATTAACTTGAAATATGCCAACAGACACGCGTCAGCACAAATGGATGTCTTGTTAGACACTATATAGGCTCAAAGCCATTAATTACCAGGCAAACAACTTTTCCCCTCATTTCACAAGATAGCGACATGATATAATCCATGTGTGAGAACAGGACTTTCCTATAGAAATGACAAGACGCCCTTATATAGAAGGACACTTGGTCATGATTCTCCAACATCCACAAAAGGAAGGTGTAGTCAGGGATGCCAATGGACCTCAAGCTGTCAATTCCCCTCTAAGAACTCAAAAAACACAAACGAAGAGGAAAAAGGGGATGATCCATAATTTCACCTTATCGTCCTAAGGGCTTACATCAAGGAAAGAAGTAATTACTGGCCTTGAACGCATGGGGATAGTTCTTGCCCGATCTCCGATTTTGTTGTTCTGCAACCTGATTCATTAAGTCTGTTCCATTCTGTTAATTTCATTGTGTTGAATTGGTGTTGTCATGAAAATTTTATATATTTGTTTTTCTAATCTACCTGCTGTAGTTACATTCGGTGTTCTATCGTTTAGGTTAAGGGAGAAAATAATTGAGATGAGTTTTTAGGCTCCTAGGGGAACCGAATGTCTTTTTTTTTTTTTAGTCAACTTTCCCCAGCTGAGCTAATTGAAGTATTCTTATGTGCAGATGATATCGTAAACTCACGTAGAACACAACAGATTCTGGACACCTTATTGAGTGAGTTTAATTGGTTTCAAGGATTGATGGAAGTGATAAGAAGACATACATTAAGCCAATGGATGATGAAGAAGAGAGACTAGGCAAATAGATAAGGACAGGAACCCTTCATTCATGCTTGATCTGTGTCTCTGCAGGACCAAGGTACCAAGCCTTTATAGATAAGGATTATGTGTGTTACTGGAGCTGAACAGAATCTATCACATAGAGCAGTCTTACCATTCGATGAATTGTCAGCTTTGTGAGAAACTGTCGCTGTTCGATACATAAGGGGAAGAGAGGAATTGCCCTTATATGCAGTGAATTGAAACTCTTCTTTTAATAACAGCACATTTCCAGTATCTTTGGTGGATGAGGAACCCATGCAAGAGGTACAGCTATTATTCAGAAATGACATAGCCCAACCACATTGTTGCACAGCATCAAGTAAAATTCATGCTGACAACAAGGAAAAGGGTGAAAGTAGAATAAAATGAGTATCCAGCATGTGTTATTACCCCTGATAGTACCACCCAACCGAAAAAGGACACAAATGATATTCCTACCGGGGTGCTTGAGCGTAATTTTCCCCAACGTTCAGGGGAGTGGTGCAGCCTTGTTTATTATGTTCAGATACTAGAGGGAGTCACTCATTGAAGCTCAAGAAGAAGACTTAGCACCTGCCCATAAGGCGGCCTAAGAAAGTGCCTGCTGATGCAGAGTGGACCATTCTACATCAGTTGGTAGTGCAATCACAGTACCGAGAGGATATTTTAATATTAGCTCATGAGCAGCCAATGAGAGGATGTGTGAGAAAGTTTCTTGGGAACTTTAATTGCCAAATTTGAACAGGGGAGTAGCAAAATATGGCTGTAATTGCCAATCGTGCCATGTGATTGGTAAAACGAATCCAAATTATGGAAAGGCACTATTGCAATCCCACCCAGTTGTGGAAGAACCCTTCTCCAATATCATCATGGGTAGTCTGATATTTGCCGAAGATAAAGAAGGGACACCCATTTGTTGACGCTAATGTGTGCGTCGACACGCTTCCTTGAAGCGTACCCATTGCGGGCAGTGAGGAGTCACATTGCGTCGCTGGCTCTGGTACAGTTCGTTACCACGTTCGGGTTGCCAAAGGTTATTCTAAGTGACAGAGCTAGTGTCTTCATGTCAAAATATTTGGAAGGCACCCTTAAGGAGTTAGGAGTGCAGCACTTAATGTCCTCTGCTTATCATCACGGTTTCAAGATGCTTAGGAAAGTTTTCATACTACAATGAAACATTGATTAGGTGCATACTGCAAAGACCAGAAAACAAACAATGGGAAACGAGCGTGCAGTTCTTGTTGTTTGCTATTTTAGATTTGTGGTAAGAATCTCTGGGGTTTTCCCCCTTTCATCTGGTCTTTGGACATCGAGTACGCGGACCTCTCAAACTTTTGAGGGAAATATGACTCCTGAAGAACAAAATACCAATGTGCTGGACTATGTGGTGAGTTTCCAACAGTGCTTGTGCGAGGTCATGAAAAAGCTCAGCAAACTGGTTAATGTTGTAGGGACACCGAACCGAAGAAGGGAACACTAGGTGTGTCACATCAATGTGATGAACCCATATATTGTCTGAAATACCAGTGGTAATGCCACTGCCCAAAAGCCACCGCCAGCCACTCTGCCTAGTCATGTATCAGTAATAAGGAGAGAGTCACTGCAACCAGAAGAGGAGGAAAAACAGAATCCTTTAAGGTGAAGAAGAGGAGGAAGAACAGAATCCTCAAGGTGAAGAAGACGAGGAAGAACAGAATCCTCCGTGTAAAGAAGAGGAGAAAATAAGTTTCAATGGCATGCCACTTGAAGCCTGACTTAAGAATTCTGGGGTTCTCAGGGATCAAGACTATCATATAACTTCTAAACAGCAAGAGGATGTCTAAGCTTTAGTGGAAGAGTACGATGTCTTGTTTCCTGATGTTCCCAGCCGGACAAATGTAACTGAACATGATGTGGACGTGGGGGATGCATATACAGAGTATCACTAAAGAAGCGAGAACTGTTCAGGAAGGAAATTAATTACATGCTAAAGCACGGGATTATTAGAGAGAGTTCCTCGAAGTGGAGTTCACTGTGTGTGTTAGTGGAAAAGCCTAATGGAGGAGTCAGGTACTGTACTGACTATAGGAAGGGGAACAACGTCACAAAGCCATATTCATTTCCATTGCCACATATGATGTTTGCGTGGATACCATTAGGAATGCTAGATATATCACCAAGTGTGATTAGTTGAAGGAATATTGAGGTATTCCATTCACTGAGAGAGCAAAAAAGGTTTCAGCTTTTGTAAAGCCCCAAGGATTATTTGAATAAAATGTGATGCCCTTTGAGATGAGAAATGCTACTGCGACATTCCAGTGAATGATTATCAGTTTGGTACAGATCCTTGAAGGCATTGTCGAAATATTGATGATATTCTTATCTACAGTGACTCTTGGAAGGAACACCTGAAGAGACTAAAAGCCCCTTTTCAACGTTTATCAGGAAAACTAAAGTTAGTTTCAGGGAATGGGAATTCTCAAAGGAAAAAGGGAAAATAACTTCGGTAATAATTATCTCTTTAATTTGTGTCAACCACTCACAATTAATTCATTTTTGAAAAGAGGAGGTAATTCAATCTTGTGTAATCCAAGATATATTATGTTAAAAAATTATGGGAAAAGTGCTATGAGTTAAATATTTTTCTTTTGACTGTGATGTGCAAAGTGAGGATTTTGTTGTTATGGTATGGAGAATAGACTAAGACAATTATGACCTTTCATTATTTTTCATGAATTACATGTCAACCATGCATACTTTTCTTTTTACCATAACTTTTTTTTTTTTTTTTTTTTTTTTTGACATTTATGTTCAGTAGGTTTTCATTGTACGGAGTAATTGTCAGAGTGTAACAGTTGAGTGGTATTTCTTTTTTTTTTTCCTTGGGGGGAGAGGGAATTGCACCTAAGTGTGTTTTGATTATCACTGAGGAAAATTTTACCTTTTCTTCAAGTTTGACTTGGAATCATTTGATATGATGTTACCATTTATAAATTTTTTTTTTTTGAATCTTACAATTTATTCGTGTGAATAAATGTAGTTATATATCAGAAATTTTAAAACAGGTTTCTTTTGGGCCGTTATTAATCATATATATATATATATATATATATATATATATATATATATATAGATACATATGTTCCGTAGTTTTTCATTGCATAGAGTGATTGTAAGAGCGTAGCAATTAAGTGGTGGGGGCGGGATTTAATATAACTGTTTTGATTATTACTGTGGAAAATTAAACTTCGTCTTTAATTTTGAATTGCAATCATTTGATTTCATTATTTTTCATGAATTACATGTCAACCGTGCATACTTTTCTTTTTACCATAGCTTTTTTTTTTTTTTTTTTTTTTGACATTTATGTTCAGTAGTTTTTCATTGTACGGAGTAATTGTCAGAGTGTAACAGTTGAGTGGTATTTCTTTTTTTTTTCCTTGGGGGGAGAGGGAATTGCACCTAAGTGTGTTTTGATTATTACTGAGGAAAATTATACCTTTTCTTCAAGTTTGACTTGGAATCATTTGATATGATGTTACCATTTATCAATTTTTTTTTTTGAATCTTACAATTTATTCGTGTGAATAAATGTAGTTATATATCAGAAATTTTAAAACAGGTTTCTTTTGGGCCGTTATTAATCATATATATATATATATATATATATATATATATATATATATATATATATATATATATATATATATATATATATATATACATATGTTCCGTAGTTTTCCATTGCATAGAGTGATTGTAAGAGCGTAGCAATTA
>NC_090740.1:103679248-103681748 GCF_036898095.1 Palaemon carinicauda | reverse complement strand
CTATAAAATTGAGAGAGAGAGAGAGAGAGAGAGAGAGAGAGAGAGAGAGAGAGAGAGAGAGAGAAATGGACTTATATTTGATCGTGAGAATATCGTAAAATTTATCTTATCTTTATTATTATTCATCAATGTTAGATTAAATTTTGCCTTGTCTCATTTTCTGTTATTTAACCTATGGATTTCTTCGATTTTGAAGTATTCCTCTCCGGCCAATCGTAGAATTAAACTTTGAAAAATAGTAAATGTTTCTTGAATACTACTTCCTGATATTTTCCTTTATCTCATCACTTACAGAAAATTATTATTTATGTTTTCCTACTCATATGAGTATTATTACTAACAGTATATTTAATATTGAATTATTTTCATCATTTCTCAGATAGGATTTCTTATGATAAAATAGTATTTTCATGTCATCTTTGGCAACAGAGCTCGCTTTTTTTATATCAGAATTATATCTATCAAGCATCTTACGGTTATCCAGTGTGTGATTTTATTTCTTTTAGCAGAACAAAAAAAAAAAAAAAAGGCATTGCCGCCGATGCCGTTTGTTACAATTAAAGAATAAAAGAATGCTTAATTTGAAATCATAAAAGCAAAGATGTCCTTATAAAATCTAGACAGTTTCCAGAAAATATACTTTTTAAATCAATCTAAAAACACTGCCAGCATAGTACGATACATTCTGCCCAAGAATTTTGGTGAGAATGAACCTCTCATCCTAAGTAGGATTTTTGCAAGGTCAATTAATAGTTTCAAGTGTTAATAGACCAAAATCAGAAACACCCACTTTATTGGATGACAAAAAAGAAAAAAATAATTTCTTATTCTCAGTTTTGTTTCCCTATTTCAAAGAGGAAAATGAGTTGAAATAAATATTTTACATTTGGTGTACAATAGAAGTGCATCCAAAGCAAAATCCTCTGAAATAAGCTTAGCATCATTCTGAAAATCCGTTTGGTTTGGTCTTCATGGAGACTTTTCTCAGATGGACGTCCGTGGTAAGGGAAAGACAAAGGGATCAAACGTTATGGAAGTGAATCTGGCAGCATCCACTGAGGAATCCCGGTGGTCCTATTACTTTCCGTAGGAAATCTTTTATGTATAGAATTTTTGAAGAGTGTTAGTCACTATAAAAGATAAAAATATTTTGTGGTTGAAACTATTTTTTGCTTTAAAAAAATGAGAACAAGTTATTTTAGAACATTCATAAAATGCTTGTGTTCAGGAAAGAACAGAGGTAGGCTAATGTGTTTTTAAGAAGAATTAAATTATATTTCTTATGAAAAATTGGTTCACTTCTCTGAAAATGCATTTGAAAATAATTAAATTGAAAAGAGTTAGGAGTTATCTTTAATATAATTCAAATAATTCTACATTATATTTAAGTTGCTTGGTATACACTCGTTATAATATCTATTTGAAAATATGGTACCAAAAAAGACTCAACATGGCTCCACGCAGGAAAAAAAAAAGAGAAGTAGGATTGATGCAAATAGATTTTGAAATAAGCTCCCAAGTAAACATTAATTTATACTTTTTATAGCAATAACATCAATCTTACTATAGTCAAGTAATACAACAGGTATTGTCACATAGTAGAAATTTAAAAATAATTTCCAAAATGGAAACTAAGGTAAATGTTGTCATGGAGAACGAAGCCGTCAGAAGGCATTCAATGCATCATGGTATAATCTGGTTTTCAAATATAAATTCTTGGAGGAGGCAGAAAAGCCTATCCATTAGGATCCCTGGGGAAGCAATCGAAAACCTATAACAGTAGTGGGAATGCACACCTCGTCAGAAAGATCAGACCAGCAGTAGAACAAGTTAGTCAGTAACGATACGTGGCAATATAATCCCTGAAATTGAGGTCTAGAATTACTTGTAATTCTAATTATTATTATTATCATAACTTGCTAAACTACAACCTTAGTAGGAAAAGGGATTAACCGGTGATGAAGTGTGGGACAGAGGTAGATGGAGAAGGCTGGCCAGAAACATCGACCTCGCATAGAAGTGGGAAAGGATGCAGACAAAGAAGAATTCTTTGTGGTAATTCATTAGGTAGACACTTCCTTACAGTTTAAATTTGCAAACAGGTAATTGATAAAAGCCAGTTAATAATGCAACGTTTATAATTTAGAAACTTTAGTTTTAGATGAGTCAAAGAAAATCATTTCCAATTGACAACGCCGACCTCGCATAGAAGTGGGAAAGGATGCAGACAAAGAAGAATTCTTTGTGGTAATTCATTAGGTAGACACTTCCTTACAGTTTAAATTTGCAAACAGGTAATTGATAAAAGCCAGTTAATAATGCAACGTTTATAATTTAGAAACTTTAGTTTTAGATGAGTCAAAGAAAATCATTTCCAATTGACAACGCCGACTGATGACAATTATCATCAAAGCAATACATCAATGCTGACATGACTTTGCTACATAAAAGTTATAGTTTCATTTTAATCATTTGGATGATTCTTGAATTGGATTCCTCG